>NC_056723.1:1710084-1750084 GCF_018831695.1 Puntigrus tetrazona | reverse complement strand
ATATATACATTACATTAACAGTTTTTGAAATATATATATACACACACACACACACATCTATATATACAAATATAACACACACACAATACATATACACAAATATATATATATATATATATAGCTAATATATATATATATATATATATACATCACACACACACATACACACACACACACATATACACATTATACATATATATATATATATATTATACATATATAGATATATATACACACACATATATATACACATATATAAGCTGCACATTACATATATATGGACACACAGACATACACACACATATATATGCCCATATACACACATACATAAATACACACACACCCACACATATACACACACACACACACACACACACATAGATGCACATTTACACTATACACACACATACATATACACACAAATACACAGCACACATTTAAGTGCAACATATCACTTTTCTACTTATTTCTGCAAATTTAATTTTAGTTTTTGTGATTAAACATGTCACATACATTTTCAGTTTTTAGTTTAGCTATTAAATGTAAAGAATCACATTAGTAATTCACCTCAAAACTATTAAATAGATATGCCATGCATCTTGTGTTTTGCCCACTTTATTTTAAAATATTCCACACTACATCTGTGTTTCACCACACAACATTTATTTAAAGTGTATATATACTTAAAAGTAGATAATGATTATTTCATCTTGATATATATATACACACACAAACAGTATCTACTTACATTTTTTAATATTCATTACATATTAACCAAACATACAAATAAAATGAGCTAAATTAGTATGGTACAAATATGGTATTTCTACATCATATTTATTTAATATATGTAGGCAGCGGCTATTTACACTAAAGTGAAACGATCATATTTTCTTAGCACAGATGCCATTTACACTAATTGAAAACCACCTACATTATGGTTTGCACGTCTTTTCACTCAAATGACGATTATCTGACCGAGTGAAATATTAGTAATTCAAATTATTAAATAGATGCCACCCTTATTCTATTCCCTACATCTACCCTAACTCAACTTTTTGATTATATCCTTAATTTATACTGTAAATAAATGCTTTTAATTTTGAAATTTAAAAAGCGAGAAAAAACTTGCCAGAAACGGATTCAACTGATTTTGCCCAATAGCTGTCCTGTGATGGAAACCTAAACTGCGGGGTTTAATCGAAATGTTATAATGGCTTCTGCAAAGCTGCAGCCTTCAAGTCGCTTGTGAAACGTATCTTACCCAATAGGTCCTTTCAAAACCTAAACTGAGGGTTTAATCTTATAATGGCTTCTGCAAAGCATTGATATAACGCAACATTTTTCAAGATAATACAAGTCATTTATTTTGATATAAGCTAACATTTACGCATAATACTTTGCGTTGAAAGTCTACTTTTACAAGTCCATAAGTCCATTTCAGACATGCTTTGAACTACAAGTCTATTACAGACATGCTTTGAACTACAAGTCCATTTCAGACTATTTTCACTCTCCAGAACTTTCTCGTTCTCTGTTCCTGGCTGGTGGAACGATCTTCCTGTACATATCCGGAATGCTGGATCTCTGTCAATCTTTAAGAAACTGCTGAAAACTCACATCTTTCAGCAATACCTGACCTCATCATAAAAAAAAAAATAAAAAAAAATACTCTCACTGTCTCTGTCTCTCTTCTCATCTCCCTTGTTTATTCCTTCCCTTCTGGCATGTACTAATTTGAACACTCCCTGTGACTGGGTGTTATAAGCACTTACTCTGTCTGTTTGTCTCTCAAAAAACTGAATCGCTGTTGTACTCTCAATTGTAAGTCGCTTTGGATAAAAGCGTCTGCAAAATGACTAAATGTAAATGTAAATGTAAATGTAGACATGCTTTGCGACTACAAGTCTATTTCAGACATGATTTGCGACTACAAGTCTATTTCAGACATGCTTTGAACTACAAGTCTATTTCAGACATGCTTTGAACTACAAGTCTATTTTAGACATGCTTTGAACTACAAGTCTATTTCAGACATGCTTTGAACTACAAGTCTATTTCAGACATGCTTTGAACTACAAGTCTATTTCAGACATGCTTTGAACTACAAGTCTATTTTAGACATGCTTTGAACTACAAGTCCATTTCAGACATGCTTTGAGACTACAAGTCTATTTCAGACATGCTTTTTGACTACAAGTCTATTTCAGACATGCTTTGAACTACAAGTCTATTTTAGACATGCTTTGAACTACAAGTCTATTTTAGACATGCTTTGAACTACAAGTCTATTTCAGACATGCTTTGAACTACAAGTCTATTTCAGACATGCTTTGAACTACAAGTCTATTTTAGACATGCTTTGAACTACAAGTCTATTTCAGACATGCTTTGAACTACAAGTCTATTTCAGACATGCTTTGAACTACAAGTCTATTTCAGACATGCTTTGAACTACAAGTCTATTTCAGACATGCTTTGAACTACAAGTCTATTTCAGACATGCTTTGAGACTACAAGTCTATTTTAGACATGCTTTGTGACTACAAGTCTATTTCAGACATGCTTTGAACTACAAGTCTATTTTAGACATGCTTTGAACTACAAGTCTATTTCAGACATGCTTTGAACTACAAGTCTATTTCAGACATGCTTTGAGACTACAAGTCTATTTTAGACATGCTTTGTGACTACAAGTCTATTTCAGACATGCTTTGCGACTACAAGTCTATTTCAGACATGCTTTGAACTACAAGTCTATTTCAGACATGCTTTGAACTACAAGTCTATTTCAGACATGCTTTGAACTACAAGTCTATTTCAGACATGCTTTGCGACTACAAGTCTATTACAGAGATGCTTTGAACTACAAGTCTATTTCAGACATGCTTTGCGACTAATTCTCATTAATTTGCAACTACAAGTCTATTACAGACATGCTTTGCGACTACAAGTCTATTTCAGACATGCTTTGAACTACAAGTCTATTACAGACATGCTTTGAACTACAAGTCTATTACAGACATGCTTTGAACTACAAGTCTATTACAGACATGCTTTGAACTACAAGTCTATTACAGACATGCTTTGAACTACAAGTCTATTTCAGACATGCTTTGCGACTAATTCTCATTAATTTGCAACTACATGTCCTCTGTTTCTCAGAGTAGACTGTTAGGGTTAGTTTAGGGTTAGTAGAAGAAGTTGACGGTGCATTGCGGAGCCATCAAAATAAAGTGTTGACATCTACTAATACTCTAACGACTGTTAATTGACATGTACTTATTTACTGTTAGCAGAGTGGATGAATCAGTTTGAATGAATCAGTGAATCATTTTATTAGATTCACTGGCATTCAAATGCGGCAACTGAATCTTTAGTGAAACGTACCATTGAAGTTCAACTGATTTGCAAAAGTGCTGAATTTATTTATACGCAATACAACGAATGAATCACCCTATCGAAAATGTTTGAATCATTGCATTACATGCACCGACTGAACAAATTATTCATTATTACAAGAATCCGATGCGGGCGCTCACTGGAAAAGTTCAATTAATTTGAAACTAATGAACTAACGAATCATCTTAACAAAACCATAAATTAGATTTATCTACAAAAAACTAAAAAATAAAAGTAAAATGCATGACTTGAATCGGATCATTTACACGAAGAAGCTTCCAGATTCTTTAAGCAATGTAAAAAAAAAAATTATATTCTGTGTGTATATATATACACAAGATTGATTTATAAAATGCACGACTCAAAATCATCTGTAGATCGTTTATTGAATTGGTTCATGACTGAATGAACTGACTCACAAAGTAATCAAAGAGGCTAAGAAAAGTTCAATTCATTTACACACAATACAACTATTGAATCACTCTATCAAACATATATATTTTATTAGAAATATGACAATATGTCAATATATACATATACATATACATATATATTTATATATATATATATATATATATATATATATATATATATATATATATATATATATATATATATATATAGTTTAACAAGATTAATCTATGAAAAAACGTCAAATGCATGATTCAAATGAGAATGTGAATCAATTGATGGATTGAACCGAATTCACTGAATGATGTGGAAAAGTTGAATTCATTTGAAAACTGAATTCACACATAAAACAATTAATAAATGACCTTATAATGCTAAAGTTAAAACAACTTGTTGATCATTAACAGCAGAAAACGGAAAATGCACGAATAAATCATTGAATCATTTCTGAGTCATTTCATTTACAGTATATGCACCATCTAAAACCGATGAACTAAACCAAGCAGAAACACAACGTTTTTAATTTGGGTCAAATGACAAGATTTACCTACAAAAAAGAACAAGGAAACGATAAATAAAATCAAAACATGACTCGTTTTATGAACTAAAACGAACCGATTCACTGAGAACAGTTCAACTCATTCGAAAAAACGCTGAATTCAGCAACTGTCCAAATCGAAGCCATTCGCTCACAAACACACCTCCGACGAAACCGGGCCGTAACGGCTGATTCTGGGCCGCGATCCATCCAAGCTCCCTCTGGCATTTAGCTTATGGACGCGGCACAGAGGAAAGTCCTCGGCCAGAAGCCTATTGCAGAATAGCTCAGCTTTCATTTCAAAGCCCTGTCTTTAGTGGCTTTTTCCTGATTTAACTTTCTTCTGGCCCATTAAAAGTGTTCATAAAATTAGGTTAGCAAGTGTTTTTGCCATTAGCAGTTAGCTTATAAATAGAAATCAGAACTGCTGGACGGGTTGGGGATTGAAGCTAACCGCTAATAATGCGGCACTATGGGAGAAATAGACAGTCTCTAAACGATCCCGGAGAAAAATAAAACATCGATGGTGATTAAAATGACATAAAGCAGAGAGTGTAGCATGAAATTAGCCGCTCTATTTTAGCAGAGGGCATTAATGTGTTCTGCGTCAGGCCTCTGAGGTTGCACGGCGTTTTTAGCAGCTAGCAGACGGTTCTCATTTGTCATTCGTAGTCGCATGCATGCTAGCGGACAGATACACGATTCACGGCACACGGAGAGAGACGGGCGGAAAAAAATAGACTTCATCTGCAAAACAAAGTCAAAATAGACACCTAAATGATTCACGCTCGTATCAAAAAAAAGTCAATTGCTAATCTGTTTTAGCATCGCTGGCCCTGAACCGTGTGATATTAAAAGTATAGTTAAGCTATAACTTTAACTAAACATACAAATCAAAAAGACTGGCAATGAAGCTAGTGCCACTAATTCATTACTTATGAGAATCAAAAGTCACGAGTCAGCTAGGACTGTATGATTTTTATGATTAGAATAGAAAAAGACAAAAAAACATGTTTTTTTTAATTAAGATTTACATTTTAGAAATGTTAAATAAATTAATTCAATAAACTGTATCAAGCAATATGGCTTTAAACTAGTAGTAGAAGTAGTAACATAATAATAATAATGCTTATTTTTTAACTTTTTTATTATTTAAATAAAACTATAAAATTACAAAAAAATTTGCACAATCTGGCCAAATTAACTAAATAAAATATATATAAAAATATAATAATAATAATAATAATAATAATAATAATAATAATATATATATATATATATATATATATATATATATATATATTATTGTAAAACAAAATAAAAATCATTTTAAAATTTAAAAAAATCAAAAAAAAAAAAAAAATCAGCATTTACAGCAAATCAAGTCTCTCTGAGATGTAAATATTGTCAGATCATAAGCAAGCTCACGTAAATAACAGTGCCACATTTCACTTTCAACACACATTACATACACATACGTATATATATATATATATATATATATATATATATATATATATTTAAATATATCGCAGCTAATTGTATTAATTTGCAAATTTCATTACATAATTTCAGGCTTATTTCTGATTAATCCCAGTCAAGTCACACGTTTAACATTTGCCATACATTTCATTTATTAAAATATGTGGTAACTGCGTTCTTTTGCGTTCTACGCTATCAGTCCGTGCGGTGCTCCGCTGTCACTCCAAGCTGTCGCTTCCCCCCCCACCACCGGCGCACACACGAAAATGCCTATATTCCGTCCAAAATGGATGCAATGGTGCTTTTCACCAAGCGCCGCATCGCTAGCGCACCGATCAAAACATCCGTCACCATCCGCAGCCGCTCAAACGCCAGCCAATAGGAAGGAAGGCTCCGGGAACGCAGACGGCAAGGTAATTCATTCTAATCAGGCCGTTTGCCATTCCCGAGTCCGTCCCGACTCGGCCAGCTGCTACCTGAGAGCGCTCCCTTCGATCAAAACCAGCGTCCGGCTCCGGCCTTTCACCGCCGGGGGGGCCCCGGGGCCGACGGGGAAGAGCCCGACTCAGCCGAAGGGGCCGAAATGATGTCTTTTGGTTCTTTTTCATGCTTTAGAGCGTTTTTTTTTTAGCTCCGTCAGGTGTGCGAGTCTCAATTTGACGGCATGTACCCAAAAGTACGAATCGCGCTTTGAGTAAACGGAGATGTAACGTTCAGATTTCGCTGAAACGCACCGGTTTTCACATCTGTAAAACACATAATATAGTGATATCATCTAAAACACGAACACGTTGAGATCAAAATAGCTTCTGTAAATCACGTAGCGCCTTTTTGTCCTGATTTTTATTTTAATGTTGATGATTTTAGCCCGTAGGTTTATGTTTCGCTGTCTTAAATGCTTTAAACTGCACGCCGCTGCCTTTAAAGAGAGAAAAAAATAGTTAAAAACTACTCAAAATACATAATAATCCAATGCAACCTTAAACCAGGACTCTCATCAGGCGTCTACCTACGAGACCTTTTCACGATGCATATATATTTATTAAAACAAGGTCGTTTTTATTGTTTTATTCATGAGTTTTAATAACAGTCAAAGCTTCAGGAGTGAAACATAAGCAAACTGCTGAAATATCAAATGTGTCTGGTTATAAAACCTGCTAGAATAGATGCATTTTTGGCAACAAAAGCACTGAAGAGCATATATATATATATATATATATATATATATATATATATATATATATATATATATATATACATTTACATTATTTGTTACAATATGAAATCTATATGAATTTTAAAAATCATAAACATTTGCATATCTCAGTACTTTAGTAACCTATTAATTAAAAGCTCTTATAAAATGTTATAAAACTTTATTATAAGATGCAATACTGTATGTACTTATTTAAAGCAACTTTAAGTATATATATATATATATAGTTTTAGTTAACAATAACTACGTTCCGTCTCTGTATTTGTTCATAAGCAAAAGATATTTTACTTTTAGGTCTCTGTCCAAAAGCAGCCCACTGTACGCATGTGTCCACGAATACTAATGAGATCACGTCCTAAGTTCACTTTGTAGGGGGCATAAAGCAGAGAGAAAGGACCTCTTCAAACCGTTAGGGCCCTCAATGAGGTCTAAACCCCGCACGGGACACTTAGGGACAGATTTCTGACCCAGTTCGCCACCAAACAGGAAGAAATGGCCGAATCCTAACGAGATTTATTTTCATTCGCTTTCGGAGGCAGGAACTAGCTTTCGCTCGCTGTATCTTTAAAAGGGCTTGAAGTTTTCTTGGCAGCTCGGGGAAGAACTGCAAGTTCAGCCAAAATAGACAATAAAGCAAAGGGGAGGAACATGCCAAAATGAAGGGGGCAACCAGTTCCAGGGGTTCATTTTTCCTTCATGATTCACGCTGGAAAAGAAAGCGCTTCCCTGTCCTCACATGAACTCTCGCGCGCTCCGCGAGGAAGCGCGGGGGGAGGGGGCGCGCGCGCGCGTTTTTTTTTTTTTTTTCCTTCTTCTTCTTCTTCCGCGCGCTCGCAGAACTGGGTCAACCGCGGACGAGTCAAAAGAAGCGAGAGAGGTAAACAAACCGGCGAAAGCTCGCGCGTACGGACGCCCGGAGCCGATGAAAGAGAATCTTTTCTCCTCGGCTCTCGTGACCGCCCGCGCCCGCGCCGCGCGCGTGACTCCGCCGCGCTCAACACATCGCGCGCTCCCGGCGCGCTCGAGCCGCTTCCAACCGTCCAGAGGTCCTTCTGCCGCTCACACGCTTTGTAGAGGAATTAAACCGAAATGTTTTTTTGACACAAGGGAGATGCCGGATCGTAAAAAAAAAACAACACGACGGCACCCGCGTGCAGACGCTTGCGTTTTGCATTCAGTCGCTGCCGTTGCGGCTTCGGAGCGTCGTTAATTTTAGTTGTTTTGTTGCGCTTTCTCTGCGCGATAAAGTTGTTGTTTTAAAAGCAGGCAAAAAGGGACGGTCCCGAAATGAAAATCCCGTCATTAATCGCTCGCCCTCGCGTGCTTCCAAGACCTTCACAACACAAATGAAGATATTTCTGGTGAAATCTGAGAGTTCTCTGCTCATGCACGGACATGCTTTCACACCCAGAAAACGCAAGGATATCGTAAAACAAAGCTACGTTAAAACGTAGCCATTATTGAGGCCATTGCACACAAATCTGCCATTTTCACTTTTTCTCCAATCCATAACTTTACTAATACCATGCATGCTACAGAAAATTGATCCTGATGCAAAACTTTTTCTCTACGACGGATGAAAGCTTCGGAGGCAGCGTGCAAAAGTGACAAACATGCCATTTTTAACATGCTAACTTTTTAACTGCATGCATTGACCTCTGCATGTAGCCGCCGCTAGCCTAGAAAGCTCATGCTTGTCTACCTGCAGAGATGCTTGGGTGCTCTCCAATGCATAAAATACACAAGATTAGTCGCATCGAGTCGATTTCTTTTGCTTTCTTTGCCCGCAAAGCTACTGCGTCGACGTCCTTCCTGCATTTCTGGGTTTGGGCACGTTTCAGTTGCTCGGTCAAAGCCACTTACGAGCATTTAAAAATGATGATATGGCAAATTGTGATTATTGCAAATAACATCTGCCACCAAGCGCAGGATCACAGGGTTTTCTCTGTGCCACAAGGGCCAAAAAACGGTTACCCAGAATGCTTGAGAGACGCACTAATAGGAGCTTTTACAGCAGCGATACGGCACCACGCTGAAACCACAGTGACTAAGACGATATGGATGAGTCGAGGGCGCTGCCAGAACCACCAAACCACAAAAAACTATCGCTTTTGCTCGAGTCGCTCTCAATAACTCGACGGCCGTAGCATCTGGCGGAACGCAGGAGACGCTTAGATCCGTCGCACTGCGCGAGGAAGCCGTTAAAACCGTACTCTACAAGTTGCATGAATCTTTACGATACGAAACGGTGCTACACCGATCGCATTCGGTTAACGGAAAAATGGAAAATAAGAAAATGGATCCATGCACTTCTTAAAAAAACGAAGCAAGCCGAAAAAAACCATAACTTTTTTGCTTACTAATGTGCATGTCGACCATTACATGTCTTCTTTTTCTCCCCTGTAAAGACGGTTCTGCAAATGCTTAATACAAGGGCACTTCTCCGCTGACCGGCGTTTAAGGGTTTTGTTCTTGACTGCATCACCAAGCTACTATTTACCACATGCACCGGTTATTTTAATTTATTATATTCAGTCTCGTGCATCACACTGTGAAATTTAAACAGGCCTGTGGTGGATGCAGGCAGTACAGTACAGCATTATAGATTTACTTCAGACCTATAATATTAATATATAATACTTAGTATTATCTAAGACACTTGGGAGGCTGATTATAGCATATTTACGTCAAAACAGATCACCTTTGTCTAAAGGCATCATGATATGCAACATAAAGAGACATAAGTGGCTGATGCGAGTTTTTAAAAGCGTTCAAAACGCGCTTATGCTCCAAGCACTGCGTTCTCGTCGTTAACTACAACGTTGGTGAACGTTTCTGACTTCTAGGAACGCCGCAATTTTTTTTTTTTTTTTTAAGAGTAACAGGTAGACTCACCTTAAAAACTTCCGTTGCGCGCGTTTGACTTTGAGATCCGTCTCTGAACGGCGTTCCAGCAAACTCCGGGACGTCCCGGTGAAGGATTATTGTGCTGTGTGGACAAAGAGAGAGAGAGAGAGCTCCCACGGTAAACTCCGTGAACCCGTTTGATCGCGTCTTCGCGCAGCTCCTCTGATTGCGCGCGGTTACGCACCGGCCGCTCCGCTTTCCACCATTTTATTTACACGCGCAAAAGAGGGAAAGCACGTCGGGAAGCGCCGAAGTCACCGGCTGGAATTCGGGGGAACGTAAGTCGGGTTCGCGCGCGGAACGATTTAACAGCGATCTGGAACGAGGGGCGTTTGGACGCGTCCGTCCGTTCCATCGACGCCCATCTCCACGCGCCCCGCTGAGGGAACGTCGCCGTGTAAAACGCGTTTAAGCCTTATTCTCGTGCGTCGGTCGATCCGTGTCGCGCAGCTGGAGGCGAGCGCGAGGAACTCGGTCGAAAAAGTGATATATCTGGCGAGTTCGCCCGCGCCCGGGACCTCGGGAACGATTGCCGCGCGGAATATTGGGTAACGAACGAACGCCTTAAAAAATAATAATTAAAAAGGCGATTTGGAAACGTCAGCTGAACGTTCGCAGGTCAAAAGTCGCGTAGGTGCAAAAAATGACATTTCTAATTCTGTGCAATCCGTCCGCCTGTAATATTAAACATGCATGTGTTCAAGTTTTTAAAAACGGACGTGCATTACAGATTTATTTTAGTTTTTATATGGATTTATTCTAGAGCAGTGTAAATGTGTGTATAGCTATAATGTATTAAAATATCGATAGGCCTATAATTCGTTCAATTATATATATATATATATATATATATATATATATATATATATATATATATATATATATATATATACAAACATTAATGAACACATTTAGTCAAAAAGGTGCATCAGCTATTGCAGTGATGTTTTATTCGCCTGTTTGTGTGTTTATTTATACAGGTATTGTAATAAATTGTATTGTACAAACCACTGGCAGGTTAACCCCTTATCTGTCACTCACTCTTTTGAACGCAGACATATGGTGCACTGTGCAAAATTATTATGATTCATGAAGAAAAATTTGGAACATGGTTTTACTGTTTTATTTCCAACGTCGGATTTTAACACGGGTTTCAAAGGGATACACTATATATATATATATAGAAGTATTATAAAAGGAGTTTTTGGGTTGCTCTGCATTGTGTTTGATGAACTACCCGACCTGAACTCTTTTTAAGGCACGCATTGATTCCTTCCATGCGTGTTAATGATCGTGTCGACCCGAGTCTCAGACACGCAGCTGATGTTTCTCTGCTCTCTGGCCGCGCGCCAGGTAACGCGTCTCAGTCACAGGTGTCACGGAGGGCGTCTGTCCCGCGCTGACCTCCCGCGGGCTCCCGGGGGCCTTTACCTGCGCGTGGCCCTTGTGTTCGGAGACAAAGCGGGAGGATCAGCCCCGGTGACCCAGAAAGACGCTCCCGGACGGGCCTGATTAGATTAGCCCGGTGTGACGAACGGGAGGTGACGTCACGGCTCTGCTGGCCCGGTCACGTGACCGGATAAAACCCACCGGAGGTCGACGCTTAAATCGCGTTTGCGCTCCGATCTGGGATCAGATGACACGCTGCTACTTCATCACAAACCAGTTTTCTCTCATTTCTGATCGGACGAGCCATTTGCAAAATGCTGATTATTAATAACAGCGCTTCTGTAGTCACACGGTAGAGCGGTGCTTGCCTGCTTATCACTCACTTGAATAATTTATATGCACATGCAATAAAAAATGCACTTTGTATATTATATAAATTATATGAATATGTACTTGTAAATATTTTGAAAATGCATGCTCTATGTGTGTGCACTTATATATACATAATAATACAATAATGCCCGATTAATTGCTGGACAGCACCAGTAACTGCATATTTAAAAACAGCATAACACTTCTCACTGCACCCTCTCCCTCTCTTTATTTCTTCTCCTCTTCATCGCACGAAGCAACATCTGTACTTCATCGCCGCCGGAGTAACGATCAACTCGCAGCTGATCCAAAACCCACATCGCGCGCGGGATGTATTACAGTTAAAACACCTTTGGATCGATTTCTTCGGGCTCTGCGGGATTGCGGGCCTCAATCAGACGAAACGCACGGGTTTGAGGAGAACAAACTCCACCAGATCTGTCCCGGGGGTCACACAGGGTTAAGTTGTGTTGGATGATCAGAAGAATCCTCCTTTCCTTCCCGATTGGTCAGAAGCTTGTAGTTCGTGCGAGCCTCTACTTCTTCAGAAGGGATGCAAGGTTAACTCATTATTTTCCGCTGCAGCTGTCAGATCGCATTCACACGGATGTCCAGTTCAAATCCCCATCAATATATGTTTGCGTTTACTTGGAAGACTGGCGTTGCATTTTCCCGCCATTTTTTTTTCGTCGTCTTGAGAAGCTCCGCACGTGCTGGCGAGGCTCCCTCGAGAAACCGTCGCGTCTGCGTTTCGAAACGTAGCTTTCTCGAACGAAACCGTCCGTTACTTTCGCGTTACACCGCGACGCCGGTATTTCCTTAAGTAACGTACAAAGGTTTCTGCGGTTGTTGCTAAAATGCATGCGTTCACACAGAAACGTTTCGTTTCCCAGAGCAATGTCACGCTTTCGCTAATTTTTGGAATTCCTTAAAAAAATTACTTTCGTGTTTTTCAGGGAAACATTGCATTTGCTCGGAAATGTTTTATTTTCTGGTGATTTTTTTCACGTTACATTCTCTAGTAACGTTGTAAAAATATCTGCATCGAGAAACGTTGCCTGTATTCGCAAAACTTCTCCATTCTCCTAAAACATCTAGTTGGCTAACAATTCATTTTTTTACGCCCAGAAAACGTTGCATTTGGCGCCGAATCGTTCATTCATTTCGTTCATTTACAAACTATAAACTTCGCAGTTGTGCCAAATGCACGTTTTTCCAAGCATGCATTCGCGAGAGAACACGAAGAGCAAAAACGATCACGTTGTGGTCTAGATCGGATTTTGAGCGTGCACGTGAAATTGTGTGTGTGTGTGTGTGTGTGTGTCCCCTAATTGCGCATACTTGAATTTAACTTGAATAAGCGCGCGCATGAATCAGATTTCAAACTTTCAAACATGGACCAAAGCTGTCCTATGACTTGAAATATAGCTCTTTTATGGTCTTTCCTGACTTCGCAAGCCCTTTTACTGCATGCAATGTTGCGTTTCACAGCTTTGGAACGACACGACGACAGATTTTTTTCGTTTTCGGTCAAACAGTTCCTTTAAGCGCACAAAGCCTATTTTCTTATGATAATCAGCTCTTTGCTTTCCCAATTCGCCCTTTCCTTTGCTCTCCGTTTCTTCCATTGGCTCTATCGCTGTCCTTCCTGATTAAAAGCGAATTAAAACAAAGGGTTTCTCGGCACGGCGACGCGCAAAGGCCCGCTTTAATTACCGGGCACTTTGAACCCCGCGCGTGTAAAGCGGAGGAGACGCGCGCGCTTGCACGCGGGTTCCTCGGGTTCTCTCGTGCACCTTCATCCCGTGCGTGCAAACCGAGCATAAAGCGCTAACAAATCTCATGAGTAACGACGTGCAGGTGTTTGCCACCGACCCGGCCGCGGTCACTGCGTCTGATTCTGGCGGGCGCTCGGGAGAGCGGTATGTTTGTCTCCGGGGACGAGGGGCCCCGCTAAAACCTGACACGAGAGAGACAAAAAGAGGCCGTTCCGACGCATGCAGCTCTGCAACGTGAACGGAGATGCCCGACGGGTTACTGAGGACATCGCGCCACCTGCTGGTGGACAACGACACATCCAGCGAATACACTTTTTTTTTTTTATCAAAATGCTCTTTCATTTATTATTCATTTATTAAATCACCAATATGTACGTACGCATATATTATTTATTATTATTATATTTATTTATATATAATTTATATATATATATATATATATATATATAAATTTTTTTATTTATTTATTTTTATTTATTTATTTATTTATTTTTATTTATAAATATATATATTTTTGCACTACATTCTGTTTCAGGGTTAACAGAAACGTCCGTACAAATACTGGATAATGTCCTGGCAGTACAATTTCCTTTTTATTTTTCATGCACAACACTTTAATAGTTAAATTCAGTTTTATACGAGCCGTGTTGCACATCATTGACCAATGCACGTGCTTTGCCCTCTACCGGTCACTACCCCGTGTGTATACGGCTTTATAATGCTGTGATTTATATCAAAGTACTTCATCTCGGTACCGTGGCATCGTTTGGTTCTGTAAGTATTTAGTATGATTGCATTGTTTAGTTTTTTAGCGATGTAAGTGAAGATACGTTTATGAAATCGGTGCTAATATTTGATATGGTGATGTTTCGCGAGCATAAAAATGTTAAACCGAATGTTAAATGATGCATGAGTGTCTAAAGTTGTATTTCCCCCCACTGTTAGAATCGATATCAAGCTAAATAAATATTTATTTTTTATCCTAAATATCGTTTGCATGTATTAGTTCCAGCGGCCTCTAACGGCGGCGCCGCGTACTGCACTCTGAATAATATCACTGAAGCGATATTAATCTTTATTTTCCTGCAACAATCCACGTTAACTTCCTATTTTTTTTGTGATACAGCACAATATATTTAAGAGATAATTAAATCATTATCTCGCTGTGGTCTTGAAAACCACAATTAGCTGACGAGCTATATTTTCCAAGCATCGCTCGACTTGATGTTCTGAACGTAACGTTTCTCCGCGATTCAGCCCTTGAGACGTGTCTGCAATAGCGTATGGTTTTTTTAGGCCTAATTACGTTAAACTTTATCGTCTTTTGCGTCCAGGGAGAACATGCACATCTCAATTATTAACCGAACTGTCCTCCTTTCTCGCTGCCTGGCAAATTATAGCGGGATTCAATTCGTTCCCGTAAGTCGAACCGATTTTTTTTTTCTTTCATTGATGGGAAAGAGCTCGATGGTCAGGCTGATGTGGGCCTCTGGACAACAGCAAAAAACAAAAACAAACAAAAAAACTTCCTTCAGTCTTCAGCCATGTCTTAGTGACAGATTTTGACCAAAAGTAAATAAACTCAAAAGTGCAGTGTGTCAAAGTCCACTCTTATTCAAATTCGGCAAAATAAATGTCACAAAGTCCTAAAATTAAAAAAAAAAGGTTAAATTGCCCACCAAATATTGGTTTAATGTGTAGTTTTGTGGCTCGCTAGTCTTGTGTGATTAGCTTAGCGACATGCTAACGTCAGAGTTATTGTCACACAAATACTGCGTCGGATTAACCGCGTCTTTTATTAGCCCGAACAAAACCATAAGTGCAAGTCACTGCTTCTCTATTCATGGCGTTCAAGCTGAGAATAAAAACGTTTTGTTGACGCCATTTTCCCATTTTCCCGCGTTTCCATAGTGATTAGTCACGTGACGTTTTCTGCTCTGTTGATTGGCTCAGAGAGAGAGCAAAGATGGCGGATTCGTAATCTCCAGGTATAATTCCACCACGTTTACACGCTAGCAATTGTCTGCTAACATGGCTAAATTATGCCACGTACCCATAGTATCTTTAGTAGGCTAAATGTGGATTTCTGTCTCCACACCAGCTTTTCCAGACGCTCTTGGTGGCCCCTAACAGTCATCTGTCACTCATCGACCCAGAAAACAGCACCTAATGGCTTTCACAAGTCAGCGTGGAATAATTGTTTATAATTCATCAGCCAGGCCTGTTTGAGTTCAGATCGAGAGCTGAGCTCATTTTGCGTATGGCAAATTTGAAACCGGCCTAATGTGGAAAATGAAACACTAGCGTTTGAAAAACACAACTTTATTAACAGGTCTGAGAATGCCATTGACATCCACGTTGACGATGAGGTCATGTTTACACAGCGTCTGCTTGAAGATGAGTCCCAGAATGCGCGCGCGCACACACACTCACACACTCACACACACACACACACTCACACACACACGCACTCATACAATGCTAACGTGTATCTTTTCCATCTCGCAGTCAATAGATATCAGATAGTTATCACAAAATCACAGGCCAAACAAAAAAACATAAAAATCCCTTCTTAATTAAAAAAAACAAAACAAACAAACTTGTTTTAGCATCATGCTAGCTCTATTAAAATCAGTCGATTGTTCTGTGTCCTCATGTTGTGTAGAGTTGTTCCCTATCTAGTGGATTCCAGATCAGCGTTTAATGATCTTTAACATGCTGTAATAGCAAGTTGTTTTCTAGTTAGCGAGTAAACAACAAAGTAGCATCTAAAACAGCGCTAATGTGTTTGTGGAAATCAACCCTGCATTAGAAACCATCTGGTTTGCAGGTTGTAGCTGGTTTAAATTGGTCTTGTTTTGTGGTCCTGCTGGTGTTTAGCTGGTTTAGCTAGTCAGCCATATGGCAAGAGCCACAAAACCATCAATACGTGGCTAGGAAATCAACAAACTACCTTAGGCTAGTTTTTGCCTATCAAGTGAACTCCACATCAGTCACCTCTGAGGTTTCATGACATTTAAGACGACGTCTTAGCATTTTACTTCCTAGTTAGTGGGTAAACAGCAAAGTATCATGCTTAAAAAAGCTCCTTAAATCGCTCTTTTTTGTCTTTAAGGCAATGTTTAGCTGATTTAGCTATGCCAAGTGAGGGCAATAAAACCTCTCTAAAACAATAGAAACGGAGTGATTTGAACTACTAGGAAATGGACAAATAAACAGGCTAAATGTTCCCTATTTAGTAGATTCCTGATCACATCTGTGGTCTTTCTTAGAAAATGACATGCTAGTTAATGAGTGCAGCAAAGTAGCATGTTACTAATGAGTTGTGGAAGTGCGTCATGCTTTAAAGACATTCTTAAACCAGAACTGTTTAAATCAGTTTAAATTAGTCTCCTTTTGTGGTGAAGCTGGTGCATAGCTAGCTCTGTGGCAAGAAGCACAAAACCTCTCCAAAACCATCAAAACTAGCCCTATTCGAACTGCTAGGAAATCGTCGTAACTAGTTGTTCCCTATTTAGTGGATTCCAAATGAGTTACTTAAGGTTTCATGAAATTTAAGATGCTGTCTTAGAAGTTAGCTTTCTAGTTAGTGAGTAGACATCATGTTTGTGGAAGTGAGTCCTGCATCAAAGACTATCTTAAACCAGACAAAAGTGGTTTTCAGGTCTTAATTGGTTTAAATTAGTCATGTTTTGTGGTAAAGCAGATAGCTTCAGCTAGTTAGCCATGAAACCCCAAAATCTTTCTAAAACCATTAAAACAGATTAGCCTAATGTGCTTGGAAAGGCTAGGAAAACAACAAACTACGTTTATTTTAGCAAGCTAAATTCAATTTCACCAGGTTTTGTAGATAAATAAATTAGATTTCCTTATTCTTGGAAATTAGGAAGAATCATTTTCTTCTTTTTACGCAGAAATGAGGCTAACACTACAGGCTAACATGAACTTTTCTACATAAAATTCAACACTACATCAACAAAATGATGAATCAATAAAGTGCATCGTTGCGTTTCTGCTTTTTTCAGTTTCTGAATCGTTTCTATGGCAATTATTAACTGTTAGCCGCCTAGCTGGGGAGTAGACGGCATGTTTCAAAACAGCGCTAATGTGTTTATGGAATCAGTCCTGCATTAAATTCCATCTTAAACCAGACCAAGGTGGGTTTTTTGGGCTTAAATTGGTCTCTTTCAATGGCCAAGCCGGTGTTTAGCTAGTTATCTGGCTGGCCTCCGAGCCTGACTGTGTGACAAGAGCCACAAAACCACGCTAAACCCATCAAAACAGACTAGCCTAGCCCGCTTTGAACATCCAGGAAACCAAACTATCTTTAAAAAGTTTATTTAGCAGGTTAAATGCAATTTCACCAGCTCTGGTGTATAAATAAACGTAATTTTCCTCAGATATTAGCACACACAGAAAGAAGGCTAACGCTACAGGCTAGGCTAACTGAGGCAGGGATTGGCCAGGTAAGCTGTCATTATCTGAAGAGCGAACGTGTTATTAAGATGTCACACAGTAGCCAGTTTAACGCGAACGACTTGATTGATGGCGTGAGTCGTTCGTGTGATAATGGAAAAGTCACAAGTGATTATATTTTCCTTGACAAGGAGCGCTAGCTTCAATTTTAAAGCGCGCGCGCCAAGCTAACTCAAACACAGGGGTGTGAATAATCCCGCTGAAAACGTTGCATCGCCGCCTTTCTCGGCCTTAATGACGAACGGCCTAAAGTGAACGATGAAGTTTCACGTTCTTCGCGGCGTATCAATCTTCGCAAACATCCACACGTATCGCGTTAGCTGCCAGGCCGAAGGCTGACCAACCGCTGTACCGTGTTTTGATTCTGTGTGAAAGAAATCTGCGCGATGGCCAAGAACTCCAAGCCACAATTTAATACACACGTCTACGTTTACAGCAGATTTCTGCTGAATGTAAAGCGAAAATCTAATATTGTATAAACAATAATGAGTAATGAAGTGTGCGTGCGTTGTAAGACTGATTTCGGTAACGTGGATGGACATCTGAGAAAACAATGGCGTTCGTGAGAGCAGTTCTGGTGAAGTATGTCATCATTTTCGTGTTAAAATACTTTCTCGTATGCCAGTTAGAAGTTCAGAGTTACTGTAAAGCCTGGATGGTAATTGCTTCTCATTGGGATGTCTGAAATAAATACATTAACATGGGACCGAGCAAGTTGGTGTGCATATTCAAAAAAATAAAATAAAAGTCCTTTGCTTAGTTTTTATTCAGTGTATGAAGGATTTTTTTTTATTAATTGAACCAATTTAATATAGTTTTAATTGTTTGATTATTTAAATATCCTATTTAAATAATCCAAAAATAATCCTATCAAAAAGAAAAAAATGGTATTTTGCATTTGGTGTACACATAATAATTTAATCAAGATTTCTCATTTGTTTATACATTTTTGTAAATATTTTAATGAATGTTTTAATAAATATTTCAAAAAATATTTCAAATGTAGTGAAGCAGTTATTTAATATAATTGTTGTAAACATTTAAAATGCATTAACATTATCACACAAAAAAAACGTGGTGCTTGGCCTTTGTCAAAAAACAGGGTTTTTATGTAGGTTGCGGAAAACAATAAGACATTCTTGATTTAAATGTCAAGAAAAGTGTACGGACTAGCCTCAGTGAATGCTGAAATGACATAAAAATGTACATTTTGCGACTGTCGTATCATTAATGGTGTATTGCATTCTTACTGTCGCCACCGGGGGTGCTATGTTCATTCGAATTTCATGCCGAATTTGGCTTTAACACACATTAATACACAGTCTTTTGTTGAACTGGGATGTAAAACTGTTGTCTGTTTGAGCTTCAGAAAAAGTAGCGTGTGTTGTGTGCATGCATGTTTCGCATTTGTAAACGCACACCACACCCGCATTCATTAAATCCGCTGTCTTATTAAACATCTGCTGACGGTAGACAGCATGCATAAAACATTCAGAAGATTTATTGAACTGTATTTTCGCCTGATGTAATTCAGCTATGCATTACATATTCAACCAGATTTTACTGGCCCTCATAACTTCAGTCCTGTTTACCACCTTTTATATTTTAGGATCTCACGCATACACGCTTATTGATTTTTCAGCACATTCTCAAATATTGAGCCTGTGTAGGGTTAGGATTTTGCAAAATGGCCACTTTTTGAGTTTCTCATGAACATGTACATTGAAACATTTTGTTTCCTTCTAGCCATTTTTAGTAAAATACAATCATAAAATTTCAACCAATTTTAAAATTTATTTCAAATTATTATTTTTCTAGTATTGTCGTATATATATATATATATATATATATATATATATATATATATATATATATATATATATATTATTATTATTATTATTATTATTATTATTATTAAAAAAAAAATAATTAATTTTAAATATATTTTTTAAATATGTCTTTTTTTTATACCAAAATATGACACAAAATAACAATATATTTTCTTGTTTTCTGAAAAAAACAAATGAAAAGAATTAGCCAATGGGGTCAAAAATAAACCTTCCCTTTGATTTTTTTCTCACCACATTCACATATATTTTCATATTTTCTTTTTTTAGGCAGAAACTAAGTGAATACATTTGTCAGAAAACAACCCTTAATATCTTAAGTAATTTTCCTACTCCAGTAAATAGATCTTGGTTTATGAATGTGTAGATATTTCTATGGCAAAACAAGACAAAGAAGCATGTGCAGCAAATCCCCAAATTATATAAATTGCATTGATTTGACCCGACAGCTTTAACTAGGGTTTTCCAGAAGTGTACCAAGACAAATGATTTCATAAACAGGTGCGTGACACCACACCGTAATTATACACTAGATAATGGGGATTTACAGGA
Organism: Puntigrus tetrazona; assembly: GCF_018831695.1. Lineage (NCBI taxonomy): Eukaryota > Metazoa > Chordata > Actinopteri > Cypriniformes > Cyprinidae > Puntigrus > Puntigrus tetrazona. Next base: position 1,729,714 of record NC_056723.1, on the reverse strand, counting down.
GAGGTGATCAATCAATATTCACTTACACCGACAGCAGCAGTATGTAAAACTACTCTACACTCCACATCGTATTTCAAGCGGGAGTTCAGACCGCATTCCTGTTATGGCCAGTTTGGCAGCTGCATCGCCGGGTCCGGCTGCATGCTACGTGTGATCAAGAGTTAGCTTTTCCTCCTAAAGAATCATTCTTCGGAAGTGGATGCTATTGTCGATGTGATTTCCTTGTGATCTCCTTGCAACACTGCAAACAAAACATTCTTACTTGGTGTTCTTGGTGTACGAATCTTAAATCAAGATTTACTTGAGAACCAAAAAGCAACTGGCGTTTAGCAATAACCCAGCAACAATCAAACAATCATCTAGCAGTTCTCTAGCAACCACCTACTTTCCTCACAACTAGAACACATTCAGTGTGTTCAATCTAGCAATGTCCTAGCAACCTCAACACTCTAGCAACTATCTAGCAACTTCCAAGCAACTACCTGTACCATCATCCAATACTAGAGATTCATAGCAACAGTATAGCAACCATCTGGCAAGTCCTTAGCAACCACCTAAAACACATTAGCAACCATCAAGCAATTCACTACCATCTATCTAGCAATAACCTACCAACCATCTGGCAAGTCCTTAGAAACCACCAGGAACACCTTAGCAACTATCTAGCAACACCATAGCAACTGCCTAGAACAACCTAACAACCATCTAGCAGTTCCCTAGCAACCACTTAGAACACCTTCTTCCAACAACCATCTTCCAATTCCCTCACAATTCCTAGAACACCCTGGCAACCATCTAACAAGTTCTTAGCAACCGCTCAAATGCCCTAGCAACACACTATCAACCATCTAGCATCCATCTAGCAACCAACTATAATGTCCTGACAACCGCCTAGAACGCTCTAGCTATACCTATCCTGCAACTACCCAGAATAGCCTAGCAACCATCTAACAATTCACTAGCAACCACCTAAAACACCCTAGCTATACCTAGTTTAACAGCAACCATTAAGCATTTCACTAGAAACACCGCATACCTAGCCTAGCGACTACCTCATGCACTCTAGACAACCACCTAGCAATAACCCTCTCGCATGTCCTTAGAAACCACCAAGAACACCTTAGCAACAATCTCGCAATTCACTAGCAACCACGCTAGCTATACCTAGCCTAGCAACCATCTAGCATCTCACCAGCAACTATCTAGCAATAACCTAGCAACCATCTGGATTTTTGTTTGTCTTTGCTATTATTATTTTGTGCCGTATTATTGGTCACCATGCTTTTTTTGAGTTTGAAAAGACAGCAGTAAATAACGCTTCAATATCTAAAGAGTATTCTTGAGATCTTATACATTAGTAATGTTGTGAAATGAATAAAATTGGCTTTTCCATTCAGCGTTTGAATTTTTTCTGTGATGTCCCAGCTATTGAAACAGCTATTGTAGTCCCTGATCAGAACTGAGGCACTTTAGTAGACGCTGATTGCCTTGTGGTTAGTGCACCGACATATAGTTCCTCGTTTTCTTCCCAGCGCTTTCCGTCACCTTTGTACTGTCCTATCATATTAAAGGCACGTAAAAAGCCCATAAATATAACTTTAAAAAAAAGAAAGAAATGAGACAGTTCAGGCTTTTGGAGCCAGTCCTTGATGCAAAGTGAACCTCATCTGCAAACAGAAAATTAGCTTCTGAAGGTTTCTACATGAGGGGAACATAACTTCTTATTGACTTCTCTCGGATTCTTATCCAAGCTCTCAAAATGTGGCATTCAGGTTTTGGCTTCCAGCAGCACAACCTCAAAAAAGCCCTGCTTTCCACTCCAGACATGTCCCAGCATTCAGACTCTCGGTAATCACACCGAGAACAGAAGCCAGACGGCGGGTTCGGCCCAGTGTATCTGCATACGCTCCGGCCCCACGAGTCCGGGATCGAAAACGCTCATGACTCGGCATTCATTATCCATTCCAATCTGTGCCTGAAAGGCGGCGTGTTGGAGATTTATGTTGGTCCAGGTTGCTGTTTTTATGTCATGTAAATCACCCCGGCTCTGGTAAAGGTCGTCTGGATGGTCCAATTTGGGGTCGAACGGTTTCCATTACAGTAGCCTTCATTGTCAAATGGCAAAATAGGCTAACATAAGCACTGCTGTTTTGACAACTAGCGAAGATTTCCATATATTCTAAAGAAAATTAGGTGCTCTGGGTGATTGCTAGGGAATTTCATAGACTTAACCTAGAATAGCCTGGCCGAACCAAGCCTAACAACTACTTAGGGCATTGATAGATGGCTGATAAGTTGCTTTAGGTGGTTTCTCAAGACTTCCTAGATGGTTGCTAGGGTGTTATGGGTAGTTGCTAGTAAAGTGATAGAAGGTTTTGTGGTTATTATAGGTGTTTCGGTGTTACTAGATCATTGCTAGGGAATTCTATTGGGCTGCTAGGGAATTGCTAGATGGTTGCTAGGGTGTTCTAGGTGATTGCTGGGGAATTGCTAGATGGTTGATAGGTAGTTTCTAGGGGCATTCTAGATGGCAAGTTGCTCGGAAACTGCTAGGTAGCTGCAGAACTTCTAGTTGCTAGGGTGTTTTATGTAGTAGCCAGGGAATTGCATTATGGTTTCTAGAGTGTTCTAGGTGGCTTCTATAGTTGTGCTACATGGTTGCTGGGGTATCGTAAGTATTTGTTAGGATATTGGTACATGGTTGCTAGGGTGTTCTAGGCAGATGCTATGGAATCACTGAAGCTTGCGATGGTATTATGGGTAGTGGAAAAGGAATTAATTGCTGGAGGGTGACTAGGCTTTTCTAGATAGTTGCTAGGCAATACTGCTTGAGCATTTAATGTGTATATTGCAGATTGTTATGGGTAGCTGCTAGGGAAAAATAAGTGACAAAGTGTTACAGGTAGTTGCTAAGGGATTTCTAGATAGTTGCTAGGGTGTTCTATGTAGTTGCTAGATGATTTCTAGGACACTGTAGATGGTTTCTAAATGGTTGCTGAGGTGTTCTAGGAAATATTGCTAGGGCATTCTATGTGGTTACTAGGGTGTTGCTAAGGCATTTTACGTGTTTGCAAGGGCATTGGTACATGGTTGCTAGGGAATTGATCTGGTTTCTGGGGTGTTAAAGGTAGTTGCTAGGGAATATTGCTAGGGCATTTTATGCGTTGTTGCTAAATGGTTGTTCAAGGTGATTGCTAAGGCTTTTCGTAACGGTTGCTAGGGTGTATAGGTAAATTCTAGATGTTATTTGTAATTTTATAGGTAGTTGCTAGGGATTCTCTAGTGAAAGTGAAGTGATGTATGGCCAGGTGTGGTAAGAGACTCTCTAACTATTTAGTTTAGCTCCAACCCTAATAAAACACACCTGAACCAAGGTCTTTAGGTGTACGTGACACATCCAAGCAGGTGTTAAGGCAAGTTGGAGCTAAACTCTGAAAGACACCGACCCTCCACGGCCAAGTTTAACGACCCCTGTGCTTTATAATGACTGTAGGGTTTAATTCAGATCTCCAGTCCTCAATAGCGACGCTTGTCTTGTACCAGTATTAATATGTAACGATTTTCCCAAGCGAATCAGTTTTTGGTGCGGTTGTTTGCAGGACCTCCATCAGTAACTGTGTGTGTCCTGCTGTTGGAGGCCTGTGGAGGCTCAAGCCGCGGACAACCAAAGGCTGTGTGTGAACGCAGATGCGGCAAACCTAGACGCCTCTCTTGGGTTTGGCAAGCCAGATAAATCTATTTCCCTGGCCGGGAAAGGGGCTTCCAGCTGAACCAGCTCCTACACAAACACAACTTTGCCCACTGGCTGATTTTATTTAGCCATTGGTCAAGACTACTTAATAGTATTTAAAGAGACAGAAAGACGTTCCTCTGCCAAAACAGAAAAAAGACCATTTTGCTTCTCCGTGCTCCAGTACAGAATGAGTGCAATGCAAGGAAACCGGTTCTGTTGGGATTTCTCAGGTGGGTTACGACTAGATGGCCATCTAGTGGTCAAAAACCGGCGAGTCTAGTTACTGGCTTATACGGATCGGTCGAGATCAGTAAGATTCATGTTTTTCAATGAGTCTCTTATGCTCAGAAAGAGCATATTTGAGTAAAAATGCTAAATATTGTGAAATATCACTACTATTTCAAATATTGGTTACGCATTTTAATATACTTAAAACATAGCGCTTAATCTTCATCAACCATTACTTCAGTGACACGATTCTTCAGAAATCATTTTAATATAATGATTTATTATCCTTTTTCAAATTGTTACGCCGCTTGATTTAATCTAATATGCTGATTTATAATCGTTTTATTATTCTTTTAACAATAAAAGGTTACAGAAACCAGTGTGTTATTCAAAATAGAAATTGCAATATACATATACAACAAATATACAAACCTTATCATAGAATTATAATGATTTCTGAAGGATTGACGCCGATGCTGAAAATTTGCTTTGCACAAATAATTTCACATAATGACTTTTTTGATCAAAACAGACACAGCCTTGATGAGCATATTTAAAAAAAAACCCCTACTGATCCCATACTTCTGAACAGCGCTATTTTCAGGCCCGTGTTGGTTTACGATGACAAAACCCATTATAGGATACACAGTGCGTTTAGCTGAAGTAGTTCTGGGGAAAGTATCTATTAGCATTCCCATTCGTCCTAATGGCAGTTGTTGGGTCACTGCTAAAGCATCTGTGTAATTGCAAAACAACCGCACATACATGCCGAGGCTAACTGGAACATGTTCACCAGCCAAACCCTGACCGAATCACAGTCTGGGGTAAATCGCCCGTCTTTACTCCTCCGCTTTGCTCGATTGGCTCGTGTCATCTGCCCGTGAAGCGCGTAAATTAACTCAGACAAATGAAATGAGTCAAAGTGTGGTTTTCCACAGGACATTTGCGTAAACTCAGCTATTAGCGTTTACGGTAAATAGAGGGCGATCGTTTCGCTGACTCGCAGGGTTCGGTATTCGGTGGCGGCTTTTTCATTCACCTTGTCGTTTGTTGCTCTCACGTTAAGTAACTTTAGGGCGTAACTGTCAGAAACACCAATGCCTTTTTAAATCGCGAGCGCGTCGAAGCTCTAAGTGCACTGCAATTTGCGTGTTTGTTAGCTCGTTCGAGACATGGTTTTAACTTCAAACCACAGCTTCTAGCTAAAATGCGAGTCCATCATCCGCAATAACGTTCCTTGCAGCGAAAAAGCCCATCTCCTGTTGTGCTCTCACATTAAAATCCACCCACATATTTATTTAGTGCCGTTTTGGTGCGTATTTCTCTCCTGATTCAGACCAGATGCCTTTTTTTTTTTACGAAATATTATGGATTATAGATTTATATTTTAGTTGGAAGGAATGTTATTATTATTATTATTATAATTTTTATTTAAAGACACAGTTTTTCATTTCAGAAGACACCGGGCTGGAGTTGCATGTATTATTGTGATGTTTTTATCAGCCGTTTTGACTTTGATTCTGACGGCACCCATTCACATCCATTGGTGAGCAAGTGATGCAATGCTACATTTCTCCAAATCCGATCTGCATCAGATTTGGAAACAAACTCATCTGCATCATGGATGGCCTGAGGGTAAGTCGATGTTCAAAAAATTTAAAGTTTTGGGTGTCCTATTTCCAATTTCATGTCTGATACCAAAAATGCAACTAGTGTGCTTTAAATGGCACTAGGTTTTGAAACAGACAACAACCTCTAGTTAACTGTGTGATTGTGTTTTTAATAGATGCTTATGTTGCTTAAACAGATTTAATTTCTCTTTATGATACAGTATCAGTAATATTTTGATAAATTGCAAAATTAAATGTTATATACACGCACACACTGAACTTTTTTATGGTTGACTGTCTTTAACCGACAGAAACTGACTGACTGCTTGCCAAACCAAAATATTTCACGTTAATACTACTTAAAAAAATCATGTTGATTCAAGATATTATTAAAAAAAATAATCTATCTTTAATTATTCACCCCTCATGTTGTTCAAAACAAATAAGACCTTTGTTCATGTGTTTTTAATGAAATCCATGAGCTTTCTGACGCAACAGAAATGTTCCCAAACCCAGAAATGTAAAAGAAATTAATTATATATATATATATATATATATATGTGTGTGTATATATATATATATATATATATATTTTTTTAATTATATATATTTATATATAATAATAAAAAAAATATATATATATATATATATATATATTAATTAGAAATATTTAGAAAACATATGCATGCACGTGTGTATTATATATATACCTAATAAATATACACAGTACACACGCAAATATTATGTAAACAAAAACGTTTATTATATACATATATATAGATAGAGGCATTGTTTTTATACCATCTGTGTGCATTTGACCTGTTTGTCTTCATATGACATCATCCTTTTGTCTTTTCTGAAGTGCTCTTGGAAACACATTTGCCTGGAATAAAGCGCAGAAGCGTCTGCACGCACACCAACATGTGTGACGTGTTTTTCATGTGGCGTGAAAACGCAGCGACACATGCCGGCCTGACAATTGGACTCCATAAAAGCAACAGATTGGTAGTCCTTTAAACATTTTAATGAAGCTAAATCCAAAAATTACGGCCACGGCGACAAACAAGACCATCGTTTCATGCGGACGCTTCAAACACGGCCACGCCGCGACAATCACCCCCTGAGCGACTTTATATTGCGTCTCAATGCGCCGAGCGCCCATCTGGTGTAACAGTGAGCTTGTTTTGAAGCGCGCTCTTAAAACTGTAAAAGAAGGGATGTCAGGGAACAAAGCATTTCTGTGGTTTGTTGGGTTTCTCTGTCAACAAAAATGAACCATCTGAACAGATGAGTGACATAGTAGTGCCATTAACAGGAAGTACTGAAGAATCATTACTTCATAAGTGTGTGTGTGTGTGTGTGTGTGTGTGTGTGCGCGTCTGTGGGCCGCCACGTTTACATTTGTTCAAAACTCCCCGCCGAAGGCCTCACTTTCAGTCCCGTTGGGAAGAAAAGTCACAGATGATCTCTTTTGTTGAACGTCTCAGTTGTTGGGAAAAAAAATACACGCAAAATATAGCATGTGGACCATTGCAATTAACTTGAATTAAAAGAAAAAAAAATATATATATATATATATATATATGTATTGTATTATATTATATTAATTAAAAATTTTATAAATTAATTTTAAAGCCACTTGTTCTATCTAATTTAGTGCTGCTCACATCCATAATCTCTTGAATCTCTTGATTGCATGTAACTTTTGTTTGGTTTTAATTATTATCATTATTATTATTTTTTTTTAAGCCAACCTTTTTTTTTTGTCTAATTCAGTAATGCACACATCTGTAATGTCTTTTAATTTTTTTTTTTACATTTTATAGAGACCATTTAAATTAATTATTTTTTTTTTCAAATGAATTGATTTTAAAGTGTTTATTTGCGGGATCTTAAATAGACAATTTCCATTCATTTGCCTGCATTATTTTTTTTTTTTTCATTATAATATTTCAATTGAATCTCGCATGTTGTCGGCCCGTTATTGAAGGCATTTCGAGGCTGATGTTTTAAGGTGGTTTTAAAGTGCATTGCTTGCATTACGGCGTTACCTCTCGTCCCTGAAATTAAACTAAGTCGCGGATCTAAAAACCCCCGTTAACTGTTTGAATCGTTGGTTATCGGGAGTCGTATGCATGCCAGCTTCTCTTAACCATCGACAGACACTGCCATACCACAAACACACACGCAGTACCACCCAAAACCAGTTTGCACGCATGTACAATGGTATATTTCTAGTGTTGCCACGACGACATTTTTCTTCTAAGAATGCTGACTATTAATTCTAAGCTTTAAAGTATTAGTTTCTCGGAATATGTTATTAAACGTACACCATATAATCCGGGGAAATCATATGTGTAATCCTGGGTGGTTTTATTTTCACCACAAGGGGGAGCGGTGCTTTCTCGTTGCACAGAGATGCTCTTTTTCTGAGACCTGCACAGAAATCGCATGCATGCAAAAAAATGTCAAAAACTACATATATCTGTCAATCGCTGCGACACCCGATTAAATGAATGTATTCCAATAAATCTGCCAATGCCAAATCTTTCAAATAAAGGCAATTTAAAGGCATGCAGCACTGAATTATTACTTTTTGCAATTACTTTTTAAAAACAAAAACTGTTGTAAATATGCATCTTTTTTAAGCTTTCTGAGAGGATATACAGTAAAAAGCTGTTAGCATGACGGTCTATGCTGATAAAAATAGCTCAAATAATTGGGTTTCTGCAAAATTTGATGAGCTGTGTTTAAGTTCGAAGACTTTTGTGAAATCTGAGGACAAGGTTGAGATTTTTTACGAAGCTCTAAAGCAGAAACATATAATATTACTAGGGTTTTCTGAGAAGAAACATCCGAGTCTCGTTGCTTCTCCTTTATTCTGAAACACAAAACCACCGGGATATTAACCGTCTTATGGAAACGAATGCTAAAAAAAACAACCACCGATTAAAATGCATTGCTAAATGTAATGCTTGCATCCACAAAACGTGTTTTTCTTGTGGCGTATTGCATGCAAATCCAAGCAAACCAGCCACAGATCTCGTCTCACGCGCACATGCATGCACCGAACATACAATAAATACGTGGTTGCCAAACGCTGTAACCAAACACCGATTCAAATGCATTTCTTAATACATTTCTTGGACCCGAAACCGAATTCGAATATGCAATGCATTGCAAAGTGTAGCGTTTAAACCCACAAATTTTTTTTTATAGTGGTGCATTGCATTCTAATCTCATCAAAAAAAAAATCTAAACGTTTAATACGATGTTTGCATCCCTAAAACGTGTTTTTATGGTGGTGCATTGCCTCCAAATCATTGCTTAATATACGGTTTGACTAATATGCAATGCATATATTTGCATCCAGTTTTTTAAGGTGGTGCACTGCATTCTATGCATAGCCTAAAATATCGTTTCTGGCCCCAAAAGTGGCACTATTAGTAAACCACCGATTCAAACGCATCGCTCGATGTGTTGTCCGGACCCAAAAGAGACATTTTGAATGTATGCAGGCACGAAATCGTAAAAAAAACCTCTCTCGTCCCTCCCCCTGCAGCCCGGTTCATGAAATATCAGCCATGAGACATGTATGCATGGAACGGTGGCTTTGTTGCGTGATTGTGCAATGGACTCGCAGCCAATTTCTTCATGAAAAGGGAGGGCTGAGCCTCGATGCCTTTCATTTGCGGTCCGTGCAGCCGAAGCACGTGCTCCGCGCCTGTAAAGTGCTCTCATCTGTGAGCGTAAAGCTGAAGGGGCGTGGATAAAGGCTTGCGTTACCTGCCCTAGACTTTCACCTGCGGAGAAATGGAAAGAATTTAACAAACCAGCGGCAGCGGCGAGTCTATGAGCCTGGAACATAAAACCGTGGGCATTCCCCGAGAGAGAGAGAGAGAGAGAGAGAGAGGAGGAGGAGGAGGAGGAACTCGACGCGCACGGCAGGTTCACCTGAAAACATTCGACTCGCTCCTCCTTGAAAACGCAGCGCTTGTAAGCCTTCGGAGCCGAGAACGAGACGGCAAAGCATCCCGGAGCGCGAGCCGAACCCTGACTATGGCTCTCGGGTTTCTAACTAAGACACGCCGAAGGGACAGAAAGAGCGTGTTTACCTGCGCAGGTGGGACGGAGTGGCCGATGTGAGCTGGATTTCTGCACCGATCGGACACCATGGTCAGACCCCTACGCTTGTGGATCTTTAACGTGCTCCTGTGTTTCGGCATCATTTATTCTCGACTCGGGTAAGCCGAGGATCTGCTTCACGCTCTGCGCGCCGTCCGGTGTGTGCTTTACACGCGACGCATTCGGAGGTGACTCCGATGAGACGTTCTTCGCTTGAAACAAGCTTTAATGAAACAGTCGCCAGTCTTAACCTTTCTATGTACTAACACGACTGAGATGAAACTGTAAAAAAGCGACATAATTGACAAAACCTTTCGCTTGAGCAAAATGTTACTGTCTGTTTTAGCTGCTTTTAAGTGAAGATTTTGAGATCGGACCATTTTATATTCATTTTGCCTGTACTACGTCACATCATAAGTGTCTCCAACATTTGAACCGGATCAAAACCTTTTATCGAAGTCGCCCCAAAACCGAAAACAACCCCGTTCTCGTCTTTGCATCGACTGCAGCGTTCCTGATTAACAAGAGATGCACTGAAACGCTGCTTTTGATGGATCGTGGCGCGCAACTTGTCAAGCGTTTCACCTCAAAGGGGGGGGAAAAAAAACGAAATATCTGCGCTCTTGAGGTTAAAACTAACCCCGGGGTTAACGTTTCAACTCGTTTGGGAGTTGGAAGCGCCGCTTTCGTTGACTGTAATAGCGTTCGCCTTTGGTTTGGCCAACGTTTGCATTGCTTTTATTACACCTGCTCACCGATTGGCCTTCGCAGCTATTTTCCACAGTGTCGTTTCCCAGTCGACTGGTTTAAAGGAAGATCCGTGCCGCGGCTTTCTCTCGCTTTCACCTCTCTATACCCTCAGTAATAACAGCACGCCGAGTTGTATTTCCACATTCCTTCACCCTCCAGTTTTGCAAGACCTCACCTGAATTCTTGAGGGATTTGTTCGTATTCCAAGAGAGGGTCGCCTGTCATCCGGCCTATTCACGATCGACTCGATGCGTTTAACTCTTTGCTCTCGCTTATTTGTTTTTCGCCGGCGTTCGAGAGCCGAATGGCATTAGGATATCGTATCTAGATCTGCGCGCGCCTTTGCGTGCACAAACAGATCGCGGTTTATCCACCTTTTGAAGTGGAAATCCATTCACGCCGCTGTTATTTATCCGAAACGGGTGATTACGCAGCTTAGGGGAACTTATGGAACAGAAAAGCACCTCGTGAGTCACTTTTGGAAGCGCGTTTGTCGTCATGTCAGAGCTCGGAGATTAATCACGCTATGTGGAGGAGACGCAGGGTCGCTCGCAAAGACCTCGTATGACTGAGAGCATGCTTTGAGATTCCTGCAGATAACGTGGGGTCTCGTCAGGTCAAACCTGTTTTGTCACCCCTGAGGGTTGATATCTGTCACTATACCCCCTTCACCCTCTTTCACCGCGATGACATGCGGCGCATGCAGGTACAAGCACTGCATTTCACTCAGCGCCTTAATAAAGCTGGCCTATGGATTTATGGGTTGTCTTTTGGACCAGCGACTTTTGTTTTATTTTCGTACAATTTATAACCTATAAACGGTGTTTGTAGCTTGGAAAAACATATTGGGGCTGTTTCGTAAGCGCCAGAGTGGACTCTGATGTTGCTGCAAACCTTGATGTATAGCGATATATAGTGAACAAAGTAAGGATATTATAAAAATCGCTATTTACTGCCACATGAAAATGCATATATTTTGGATGTGAGTATAGACGTTTAACATGGTTTTAAGAAGGTTGAGTGATTTCAAGTTATAGTCAGCGAGTCAATTTTCACTATCGCTAACAGGTAACCATGGCAACCGCTCACTATCTAACAGGTAACCATGGCAACCGCGCACTATCGCTAACAGGTAACCATGGCAACCGCTCACACTTTGCATCAGGGTCATTATTGGAAGATATATTGTTGAAACAGTTGGTAATTGATATTTATGTTGTGCCAATTTGGAAAGTGCTATAATCTACTGTTTTTAGGGTGATTTCCGCAGCGATGTCTATTTACCGCCACATTTAGTTTGGTACAAAAGCATTGCCATTTAACAGTTTTATAATGGCTAAGTGACAAAACTACATAAATAAAATTGTCAAGACAAACGTCTGACAATTTTAAACGCTTTTTAATCTGATTAAATATTTAATATGTTATTGTTTTTTTAGACTACTGTAGATTTCTGTTAGCCGACAACATAATGTTATGTTTTTAAATTATTTTACGTTTTGGCTAAAACACAGGTTTTGCCCGATGACTGAACAGGTAACCATAACAACCGCGCACATGGTCTCAAAAATATTGATAAAGTCATTGTTTATCAGACTACTATACATTTTTTTTATTACCCAACAACGTAATATTTTGTTTGGTTTTTTTTTTTTAAGTTTTCGTTTTTTAAGTTAAAACGTTTTGGCGCGAAAACACAGGTTTTGCCCGGTGACTGAACAGGTAACCATAGCAACCGCGCGCACGGCCTCAAAAATATTGATAATGTCATTGTTTATCAGACTACTATATATTTTTTTTATTACCCAACAACGTAATGCTTTTTTTTTTTTTTTTTAAGTTAAAACGTTTTGGCGCGAAAACACAGGTTTTGCCCGGTGACTGAACAGGTAACCATAACAACCGCGCACGGTCTCATAAATATTGATAATGTCATTGTTTATCAGAATACTATACATTTTTTTTATTACCCAACAACGTAATGCTTTTTTTTATTTTTTAAGTTAAAACGTTTTGGCGCGAAAACACAGGTTTTGCCCGGTGACTGAACAGGTAACCATAGCAACCGCGCGCACGGCCTCAAAAATATTGATAATGCCATTGTTTATCAGACTACTATACATTTTTTTTTATTACCCAACAACGTAATGTTTTGTTTTGTTTTGTTTTTAAAGTCTTTTCGTATTTAAGATAAAACGTTTTGGCGCCAAAACACAGGTTGTGCCCGAGACTCGCGCCGAAAGTAAAATAAAAAAAAATGGAGCCCAGGAAGTGACTGTGCAACTCGCGAACTGAACGGCGTGAATATTTAAAGTGGAATACATATGCGCGGGACTTGTGGGTCAGTTTGCGAAGCGGCAGGGATCGTCGGTTACCTCTCCAGCGGGCGCGGGCGCGCCGTCAGCGTGGCCCCTAGTGGCCCCTTTATCCAAAAGTGGGCGGATGGCGGTGGTGTGATGGTGCCGTCCTCTGCCCAATGGCAGCCCGGAGTCTCCGGAGAGGAGAGAGCCACTTCTGTTTCCATCCCCAAATCCCCCAAAAACCCATCAGAACGCTCCGACTGAACGAAACGCGCGATGACACAGCGCGTCTCCTTCGCACACACACGCGTCTGGGAGTTACGCGCAGCCTCAAAGAAGCTCCGCTCGCGAACGTCGCAGACGTGCGGCTGGAACTAAACGCGTTTCTTTCTCTCGCTCCGTCGGAAAGGCGTCCGCATGTCACCATGATCCTCTTCTCCTCGCGCAGTGTGCTGCTGTCTGTCTATTACCCGCAGATCTTCCTCATCCTCACCAGCGGGAGCTACCTGTAAGTTTTTTTTTTTTTTTTTACAAACGTCTAAATCCGTCGCTTTCGCGTTCGAAAAGTTTGGACGCACTTGACCGGAATGACTTCTTCACGGTGGCTTAGCGAACGTTTCAGTGAACGTGTGCGGCGCGCGCGCTACGTGTGCGTCGCTCCGCGAAACGAACGTTTAAAACGCGCGTTTCGAAACGCGTTAGTCGGACAGGTGACGCAAACCCACCTAACAAGTGTCTCGCGTGCGCGGGATACTATTCGGGAAACATCCCACATCTTTCACAGTTATCCCCCCCAAAAAAACATGTATCTAAAAACACGGATCTAAATCAGCCCCTGTAGGGATGAATCCGTTTTTAATTATTTGTATGTGGAATAACGGACTGACAAACGCTGGGAATTGTCGCAGCTCTGTCGGGAAGTAAGTTTTGTTTTATATTCGAAGCGTTCAAGAAAACGCATGGTTTTGAATCGCTTGCTACGCATATTCCAATATTAAGATTTTTTAATTGTATTACGAATTCAGCACACGGATGAATCTGAACGAAGGATATAGATTTAGTTATGACTTTTCACCACTTTGCTGTCACTCTGCAGGCGGGATGAAGAGCAAGCAGACTCGAGGATGGACTGATAAAACATTAACGTTCAGCATTGATTCAGGCTGCTTTTTCTGAATGAACCTGCGAGGCGTTGAGCAAATACAATAGTTAATATTTAATTTATGAATAATGCAGTTGACGGTCGCTGTGAGGAACTTGCAAGAAACACTTTAATCTATTTTCACTTTTTTTAAATCAGTAATCTGAAACTTTAAAGGCTAGGTTCCTCGAACGTACAATGTAAGGAATGTTTTGTCAGGTGACCGTGAAAAATGTGTCTTGTGCCAGTTTTATTCCTATTTTTGAACACGACCGAATCGACTCAATGCTGTTTTAGGGTCGGGGTTGATAGAAATAGCTCTTTGACGCAGCGGCGACTGAAGATTTCTACTCGTTTCGGTGTAGAAGCTGGTTGGGGTTGGTTAATGCGAGCGTTCGGGGTTGAAGCTGGATAGGAGAGAATTTCATTTGGCCACTGAGTGGCAGAGAAGTTCAGTGAGATTCGTATATAAAGTGTGTGTGTGTGTGTGTGTGTGTTATGAGCTCCTCGCTTCAACCTTCACCTGCTCTGAAAACCAACACAAACAAGTTTAGCGTGTAAATGCATTCGATCTCAATGCTAATGAAGTAGAGGACGGTGCCACACTGAATATTCCACATTTACTCAAAGCAACTGAACTTTGCTCAAGAAATCGATAACTATAACGGGGCAAGTTGACATATATCGCAGTATACACATATATGCGCATTAAGAAGTCACGATTAATATGAAATGAAACCGAATAAACCGCACGTGACTCGCCCCGATCGGAGAACATTTATGAGGACCATGACGACCATTGAAAAGCATCGCTGGAGACTCGAGCCTCAGTGACAGCCGCTCCGTTCGACTGACAGCGACGCATTTGGTCTCCAAGCCGTAATTCCTTCCCGAACCCTCGTTGTGTCTCTTTGTCAAATGACCTCCAGACCGTGGTCCTGATTTAGCAGCCGGAGACCCCAAACTCGATTTTTCAAAATAGATGTGGGTTTCTGCCGAGCGAGTCTATGTATAGCATTGGTCACCGATTGCTTTTAACGTTTTAAAGCGTCTTGATGCGGCACGTTGCAAATTCGATACATTTTGTGGAATTAATGGCTTTTAAAGGAAGTCTGCGGTCGGCGCTTTCTTCTCGCTAATATTTATGGCTCGAGTTTTATAAGGAAGTCTCTTACGGGGCGAAGCTCCTCGAGCCGAACGGTCTTTAATACACTTTCTAAAAACATGCATGTTGTTAGTTTAGTGTGGTAAATAAAACGTTATCACTACGCCCATCCCTTGAAAACCCATAGCGGGATAATCCCAGATGATAAAGCGACGTATTTTTTGGGGGGAAAAATATCATTTCGCTGCGTCCCGCTAGCATGAAGCGCGCTCCGCTGTTCTGCGAGAGACACGGTCTTAATAAACAGCAGTTTTAGACGTATAAAGAGGCCCATAAAAGTCACGTTAGCTCTTTTTCTCAGCGCTTAGAGATGTACGGTCTGAGGTTTGAAAGTTTTCCGGTGCCACTTCGTCCATGTTGGTAGCTTCGAGTTTGTTTTAGCAGGATTTGTTTTAAGTAGAATGGACTGGGTGATAGCCGGAGCCAAGCGCACTGGGAACATTTATTTTCTCGTGTTTAAAAGTAGAGTGCATTTACTCATCCCGCGGATTATTTATTCCTCATTTACCAGGAAATCCTACTCATGTTTGAAATCTTCCTCGCGAGACAGAACTGATTTATTTAGCCATATTTTATACGGACCGCAATTAAACTTACACTTGGGGCTATTTAAATGTAGAGGCGGTTGGTGTTATTTTCAGATGGGAAAAAACCGAGTTAAATATATCCGCCGTTACCTGTAGACTTGAGGACCGGTTAAGCAGCCTTTAAACGGGCGGCTAGCATGATGGGAATCTTAATATCGACTTTCTTGGGTTATCTTCATGACGTGAAATTATGTCAAAAATAAGCCGCGATGCCTGATTCTTCAGACCCTTTCTCTCTGATCTTTTCTAGGAAATATCTGAGAAATGTAAGTAAAAACTGCCTGGGAGAATAAAATTGAGATATTAAATCTCAGTGTGTGACGCGCTTGTTCCTGAGGCTCAATGCCTCGCGTTTTACATCACAATAACCTGCTCTGAAGGATCCGGTCTATATTCAACTTGTTTAACCGAAGACATCACTTGTTTAACCAGAAACAACGTCAGTCGGTACTTTATGACTGTGGATGAGCAGGACAGCCATAATAAGAGGTTTTAAATGAAAGCCAAATAAATTAAAGAAAAGAGGGTGGAGTGTTTCATTTGTTTCTAGAGAAAGCATGTTCTGTGGCCCGCAATCTGATTTATGTAGCTATGGGGAAAAAACATTTGCAGATGAAACTATGTGATGACTATATCATATGATTGGTTTCGCAAATCCTGTAGTCTTGTCATGCAAAACACACACACACACATGCACGCACATACGTTATTATGTAGTTACTATGGTGATTCAAATTTGTTTCTCTCTTATTATGCTGTTGCCGCTTTGTAGCTTGTTGCGTGCAGGTTGCTGCAATGCAGTTAATCTTTTTTTATGTTTCGAAGCATGTTATGCGCAGCTGCTGAGGTGTTTTGAATGTTTTGCAGTTCGTTATGTGGTTGCCAGGGTGTTGCTATACAGTTACTAAGGGGTTTGGAACATTTTGCACGTTGCTATGCAGTTACTAAGGCATTTGGAATATTTTGGGCGTTGCTATGCAATTACTAAGTATTTGGAATATTTTGTAGCAGGGTGTTGCTATGCAGTTACTAAGGCGTTTGGAATATTTTGGGCGTTGCTATGCAGTTACTAAGTATTTGGAATATTTTGTAGCAGGGTGTTGCTATGCAGTTACTAAGGCATTTGGAATATTCTGGGCGTTGCTATGCAGTTACTAAGGCATTTGGAATATTTTGGCCGTTGCTATGCAGTTACTAAGGCATTTGGAATATTTTGGGCGTTGCTATGCGGCTACTAAGTATTCTGAATATTTTGTAGCAGGGTGTTGCTATGCAGTTACTAAGGCATTTGGAATATTTTGGCCGTTGCTATGCAGTTACTAAGGCATTTGGAATATTTTGGGCGTTGCTATGCGGCTACTAAGTATTCTGAATATTTTGTAGCAGGGTGTTGCTATGCAGTTACTAAGGCGTTTGGAATATTTTGCCCGTTGCTATGCAGTTACTAAGTATTTGAATATTTTGTAGCAGGGTGTTGCTATGCAGTTACTAAGGCATTTGGAATATTTTGGGCGTTGCTATGCGGTTACTAAGGCATTTGGAATATTTTGGGCGTAGCTATGCGGTTACTAAGTATTTGGAATATTTTGTAGCAGGGTGTTGCTATGCAGTTACTAAGGTGTTTTTGAATGTTTGTTGCTCATTGCATCATTGTCAGGTTGTTGCTAGAACCATTGGTTGAACCATTTTTTAATGATACATTTTGAAAAACTGAGATCAGGTTTTTGAAAGAAGTCTCTTCTGCTCACCAACACGGCATTTATGTACTCCAAAAATACAGTGAAAACAGCTAAATATTTTTAGAATTCAAAACGACTGTTTTCTCTTTTAATACGTGTTTAAATGCGATTTATTCCTGCGATGCAAAGCTGAATTTACTCCAGTCTTCACTGCCACACGATCCTTCAGAATCACTCTAATATGCTGATTTGAGGAACATTTCTCATCATCATCAGTGATGAAAACGGTTGCTATACTTGCTATACTTTTTTCAGGATTCTCTGAAGAACAGGAAGTTCAAAAGTGAACATATTTACAAACAATATTCACCTCGCTTTGCTTTGTATTCTGGGATCCCCAAAGATAGGCTACATGGGCAGCTGCCACATTGCTTTTTGAGGGCACTTACGATGCTCTCTAGGTAGGCAGCGCTCAAGTATTTTGGACCAGCTCTACAGATTTGGCAGCAGAACCTCACAGTCCTCCACCTAATGCCCAAACGCGCCGGTTTGGACGGCTGTGGAGGCGCTGCATCGCGCCGCTATATTAACGTGTGGTCGAGTGTTAGTTTGTGTTCGCCGAAGGGTTTAAATAAACATACACTTTTAGCTGCTCGCCCCTCGCGACTCCATTATACGCAGAAACAAGAGATGTTTCTTAAACACGGAGCGAGAGAGGGTTCCCTCGACTGCATCCCACATGTGGTTTTGTATTTAAGAGTAATTCTAAAGCCTTTGTGGACATGGAAACGCGACCAGAAAAGAAGCAAACCAGCCGTCTCCGATTTCCAGCGAACATTCCGCGTCTTTGTTCCACGCCTGTTTGATCTATTTTGACGGGAATCCACGAGTCTCCCAGCGGCGACACCGGCCCGTCCGCCCCGTTTCTGCTGACACGCGCTCTCGCGGTGCGGTCCTCGGCGGCCGGTGACGTCGCCCTTCAAAGCCGGCACGCGTCTCGCCGAGTCTTGACATGTTTGAGAGGCGCGTATCCGGACGGGTTCGGTGCTCGTGAACGCAGGAGCCTGCTTGTTTGGCCGCTCGGGTTTGTGCGAACGCGGAGCGCCGAAAATACTCAGCGCGCGTATTAAGAGCTCTGTCGAGGGCTGTATCAACACGAGAAGCCGTGCGATGACAGAGATGTGTGCGTTTGGAACACGACCCACTTTGTGTGGTCACAGTTGCATGAAAATATGAGTTGAATCAAAAAAGGGGCATGAAAAATATGATCTTTATAACCAGTAACACATTTTTCTGTTCTGTCTCGTATGTTGTACTGTAGTCTGTTCTGTTATGTTCAGTGATCTATTCAATTCTATTCTATTCGTCGGTGCCGTTATCTATTTAATTCCATTCTGTTTTACATTATAGATACGTCTGTTTCTTTTCAGATCTGTTCACTTCTATTCTATTCTGTTTTGTTCACTTACACTCTGCTTATTTTTATCATACGTCATGTTCAGTTATGCTGTCCTGGTCTGTTCAATTCTATTCTATCCATCGAAGTTGTGTAACGTTTTACATTTCGATTTTTTCCTCTACTCTTCATGTATGACCCGGTCAATTCTATTCCGTTCTATTGATTCTATTCCATATTATGTTATGAGCTGGCCTGTTTACTTCTGTTCAGTTATATTCTTCAGGTTTCGGCCCTTCTGTCATATTCATTTACGATGTTCTGTTACGATATTCAGTTCTATTTAAATCAGTTATGTTTCTCTTTTTCTATTCTGTAAGTTTTCGCATTATTCTGCTCTATAGTAATGGCCTGGCATATTATATTCATCCCATATTACAGTTATGGATTGCCTTATTTGCTTCTGTTCAATTCTATTCTTTTATATTCAATTCTATGTGACAAACTTAGGTATGCTGTTCTGGTCTATTCAGTTCTATTGCATTTCATTCTTACACGTTCACTCTTGTTTTTCCTTTTCTATAGTCTTTTTCCTGCTCTACATTCTCGCCTTGGCCTACTTTATTGCATTCTATTCTGTAATTCCATTCTCTACTTACAGGTATGCTGGCTTGTCCACTTCTGTTCAAATCTATTCCTATTTGGTTCCTTTATATTCCACTCACCCTATCACGTTGAGTTACGCCGTTTCAATTCATTCAATTCCATTCAATTTTATACGTCGGTTATGGTTTTCTATTTTTCTACTCTATGTCTTGGATTATTCATTTCTACTCTATCGATTCTGCTCTCACAGTTGCGAATGGGCCTCTTCACTTCTGTTTAATTCTATCCTGCTTTTTTAGTTACATTCTTC
>NC_056723.1:1705084-1707584 GCF_018831695.1 Puntigrus tetrazona | reverse complement strand
TACAAACATATTGAAAAATATTGAAAAATTCACTTAATTTTTAATTTTTTAAAAAGAAAACAAGACTCAAATGAATCAAATTAATGTTTTTTCTTTTAAATATTATTATTTTTCTTTTTTTGCTGAAAACAATAGCGTTATAAAATAAACCTAATTCAAAGGGAAAACGAGTTGGGTTTTTTTGACCCCAGTGGCAGATTTTTATTAACATAAATGTTTATCTATCCTTTCAGAAAACTAGATTCAAAGTCATTTGATATCTGTGCATCCCGACTGAAGGATGATTTTGATTAGTACCTGCTTTTGGGGTCAGAACACTAAAATCAAAGTAAACTAGTTTATTCATTCCCCATTAGCAAATATTTTTACTAGATTTTTACTAGTTTCTTCTGGGAAAAAAAAAGTCCTGTTTTCAAAAAAAAACAAAAAAGAAGCAAAATAAAGTGAATTTATTGCCAATAAATTTGCCAACGTTCTTAGTGGTTGCTAGGGTATTTTTAGTGGTTGCTAGGTCTGGCACAAGGAGTCTTAAAACGTGCATTTTTTCCACGTTTTCTGGTCCAGATGGTGGTAATGCTAAAAAGCGATCAATTAGTAAAAAACAAACAAAACCCACACGATTTGAGATGAATAATCTGAGCAATAAGCGTTTTGACAATCGCTCCGTTCTGTCGTCTTCGTTCTCTCTCTCTCTCTCTCATGCTGTTTATATTGTGGAAATGAGCTACAAGCGGGCAAACATTTACATTTTCATGGCTTTTGTGTGAAGAGGCATTCCTGAGCGGGTTGCAGGGCGCTGTCATTTATACATTTCCCCTCGTTTAGACGGGTTTTGTCGCTGTTGAACCGAAATCCTACACTCCTCATCTAAAAGACGGACTGAAGCCATTCTCATTTATAAACCCCTGTAGTGCATGTAGGGAACTCAGAAATGATGTTCATCAAGTATGTTTTCCCTAAACTTCATCGGTTGTTTTATTATTATTATTATTATTTTTATTATTGAAATATATGTACACATACACAACCACAACAACAACAACAAAAAAAGGAGTACACTTATACAAATAATCTCTTCCCAGCCCAACTTATTATAAAGAAAATAGAGGAAAAAAAAAGAAGAAGAAAAAAAAATTAATTCTCATTTGAATACGACTTGGACCCCAATTTATAATGTGAAAAATTACAAATACGTATAAAACATTATTTGACAAATATTTCATTTCCATTATGAGACATTATTGCTTTTTCTACACATTTGTTGTTCAGTGCTTTTATATGTATTTATTTGAAATTGTTATTATTATTTACTTAATGTTTACTTTTTTTACTTAATTATTATAATTTAATTTAATGTTTTCCATACCTGTGGTACTCAGTTTATTAAAAAAAACATTATTATTAATATTATGTACATTTATTAGTTTTATGGTGATTTTTAAAAGTAGTATTTAGTCATATTTATTACTAACGTATAGTATATTGTATTAATAAATAATTTTATATGTATATATACATAAACACACACATATATTTATATATAAAATCATATTAATGAAAAAAATAATATATATATATATATATAAAATCATATAAATGAAAAAAAAATATTACTAACATATAGTATATTGTATTAATAAATAATTTGATATACATATACATATATATATAAAATCATATTAATAAAAAAATATATAATCATATTAACTTAAAGAAAAAAAAAATATATATATATATATATATATATATATATTTTTTTTTTATTAATATGATTATATATATATATATATTTTTTTTTTTTGTATTAATATGATTATATATTGAATATATATGAATGATAAAACATATTTATATATATATATATATATATATATATATATATATATATATATATATATATGATTTTTTAAAAATGTTTTTATCATTCATTTAAACCTATTTATTTAATCTTATTTTTTGCATTCACTTATTTTTGCCTTTATTCCCCACACTGCTTCCCTCAAAAACTTTCCATGCACGCCAGTCTGAAAACCGTCTGTTTTAATGCAACGGGAAACCGATATCCTGATCCGATGAACTCATAACGAACATCAATAACTCTTTTAATCCTCACACAGCCATACAGCAAACCCTGTACAGAACGCCGAAAGGCCGCGGAAGCACGCTGTTCTGTACGAGGAGCCTGAGAAACGTCCTTTAGCGTCGCCGTCCAAGGAGTAGCTGAGCCAGAAACGAGAAGGACATCGGTTTCGGCGGCTATCTCGACGCCGACCGCGCTCTCGGACGCCTTTCTGATATCGATACGGAGCGCTTTTGCGTGGTCTCTGCGTCGTTCTAGACGCTCTTTAGAAGCTGCGTCCGTTCCAGGAACATCTCAGTCCGTTCACAATGGACCGTATGAAACGCCTCGTGCAGGATTTTTTCTAATTGTAAATCCTCCAGATCGTAACCACTAAATTGTCCCTGCTCGTAAGGAGCCCGTCTACGAGCGATCGGCCGG
>NC_056723.1:1682584-1700084 GCF_018831695.1 Puntigrus tetrazona | reverse complement strand
GGATTGTGGGATATGATATGAACTCAGGATTGTGGGATATGAACTCAGGATTGTGGGATATGAACTCAAAATTGTGGGATATGAACTCAGGATTGCGGGATATGAACTCAGGATTGCGGGATATGAACTCAGGATTGTGGGATATGAACTCAGGATTGTGGATTGTGGGATATGAACTCAGGATTGTGGGATATGAACTCAGGATTGTGGGATATGAACTCAGGATTGTGGGATATGAACTCAGGATTGTGGGATATGAACTCAGGATTGTGGGATATGAACTCAGGATTGTGGGATATGAACTCAGGATTGTGGGATATGAACTCAGGATTGTCAGGATTGTGGATATGAACTCAGGATTGTGGGATATGAACTCAGGATTGTGGGATATAAACTCAGGATTGTGGATATATGGGATATGAACTCAGGATTGTGGGATATGAACTCAGGATTGTGGGAACTCAAACTCAGGATTGTGGGATATGAACTCAGGATTGTGGGATATAAACTCAGGATTGTGGGATATGAACTCAGGATTGTGGGATATAAACTCAGGATGGGATATAAACTCAGGGGATATGTCAGGATTGTGGGATATGAACTCAGGATTGTGGGATATAAACTCAGGATTGCGGGATATGAACTCAGGATTGTGGGATATGAACTCAGGATTGTGGGATATGAACTCAGGATTGTGGGATATGAACTCAGGATTGTGGATATGAACTGGGATTGTGGGATATGAACTCAGGATTGTGGGATATGAACTCAGGATTGTGGGATATGAACTCAGGATTGTGGGATTGTGGGATATGAACTCAGGATTGTGGGATATGAACTCAGGATTGTGGGATATAAACTCAGGATTGTGGGATATAAACTCAGGATTGTGGGATATGAACTCAGAATTGTGGGATATGAACTCAGGATTGTGGGATATGAACTCAGGATTGTGGGATATGAACTCAGGATTGTGGGATATGAACTCAGGATTGTGGGATATGAACTCAGGATTGTGGGATATGAACTCAGGATTGTGGATATGAACTCAGGATTGTGGGATATGAACTCAGGATTGTGGGATATGAACTCATGAACTGGGAGGATTGTGGGATATAAACTCAGGATTGTGGGATATGTGAACTTGTGGGATATAAACTCAGGATTGTGGGATATGAACTCAGGATTGTGGGATATGAACTCAGGATTGTGGGATATAAACTCAGGATTGTGGATATAAACTCAAAATTGTGGGATATAAACTCAGGATTGTGGGATATGAACTCAGGATTGTGGGATATGAACTCAGGATTGCGGGATATGAACTCAGGATTGCAGGATATGAACTCAGGATTGTGGGATATGATATGAACTCAGGATTGCGGGATATGAACTCAGGATTGTGGGATATGAACTCAGGATTGTGGGATATGAACTCAGGATTGTGGGATATGAACTCAAAATTGTGGGATATGAACTCAGGATTGTGGGATATGAACTCAGGATTGTGGGATATGAACTCAGGATTGTGGGATATGAACTCAGGATTGAACTGGGATATGAATATGAACTCAGGATTGTGGGATATGATGAACTCAACTCAGGATATGAACTCAAAATTGTGGGATATGAACTCAGGATTGCGGGATATGAACTCAGGATTGTGGGATATGAACTCAAAATTCTGGGATATAAACTCAGGATTGAGGGATATGAAGTAAAGATCGAGATAAACTGAATTTTGAGATATAATCTCAGGATTGTAAAAAAATAATTTAGAATTGCAAGATATAAACTAGAGTGTGAGATACAAAAGATTGTGAGATACAGTATAATATTGTAAGACATGAACTCAGGATTATGATAAAATCTGAATTGTGAGATGAGGAAAACATGAACCAGAATAATATTTTGGCAAGAAAATTATGAATTGTGAGATTAAAAAATCACAAATACTGTGGCAAAAGAAGTGTGAGCTTTTCTAAGAATTCAGAGAAAAAAAACCATGTAACGACCGAGCTGTGACAGTCACAGCCGAGACGAGCTTCGACCTGGCACATCATTTACAGAAATCAGCACCTCAAGACAAGTCTGAAGAAAGAGAAGGAAGTTTTCTTCAAAATGGCGCTGCAGTTATCAGAAGGAAATCTTAAGCGCATGCACTGAAGCGTGAAACCCAACTACTTGGAATTTATTGTCAGGAGCTCCTTGGAATCAGAAGCTTGGATTAAATCATCGAACGTGCAGCGGGGGTCAGGTTCTGACTCTTTGACATCGGGCCGTGTGTCACGGATAAAGTGCAGATTAGTCAAATGACCCCGCAGCCCCAGGAAGCAGATCTGAATCTCTGGAGGTATTCCTGCTGAATCAATCACGTATCTGTATGGAAATGTGTCCGTTTAGTGCAGGTCAGGGATTAGATGTTCCCATCAGGGACAAAGAACACGGGAAAGTAGGAAAATGAGATAAGAGGCTGCTTCTGCTGTGCTCAAACTTTTGAAATCATTATTATTTTTTTCGATGAATATGAGTAGTTGACAAATGAACATTTTGGGTTGAATTTAATTTCGACTGGAAACTGGAACTTTTTAATACTAGTTTTATTTTAGTTTTTAATTAGAGCAATGATCATTTCACTAGATTTAAAATGCAAAACGACCAAAATAAATGCATTTAATTAAAGATAATACACGCGCTATATAATTTGCATCTACAACAGTTCATACTTTAATTTCATTGAATTATAATAACATTTGTTTTTTTATTGTATTCAAAACATTACATTTAAATGTTTAAAATATTCATAGATTGAACGTATATCATTTATGCATTTGCTTCTTGATTTTTTTTTTTTTTTTAAATTTATACTAATTTAATTAAACTAAGGTTAATGTGTGTGTATTGAATGAAAAAAAAACGGAAAAAATAAAGGTATACATATAACAAAACATGTAATTTGTAGATAGTTTTTATACTTTTATTATTTCTAACTTCTTAAATGTTCTAATATTTTTAATTAGTGTTTTATTTCACATATATATATATATATATATATATATATATATATATATATATATATATATATATATATATATATATATATATATATATATATATATATGTGAAATAAAACACTAATTAAAATATATATATATGATGCAAGTGAGTGTGTATTGAAATGGTTTAGTGCCCGAGTGTGTTTGTGAATAGGAGACTCCTCCTGTGTCTGTCACAATCAGATCTGAACCAGACGGGTGCATGGACCTTAACCTTATCACGGACACTTTAAATATAAATAGCGTGCATTTTCATGCATGATAAGCCTATGTGATCTGAGGTGGTTCCTTGATCTCAGATCTTAAAGAGCATTCAAATGCGAGCGTTTCTGAACAATAGAGCGGTAGTGTGCTTCATTAAAGCTTCTCTGGATGGGCTCGTGATTAAAGAGCTGCTTGATCTAGAAATGCTGAGAGTCACGAAACTCCCTCAGTACTGGATTACACAACGTTTGTCGACTCGTTTTTGATTTCATGTAAAGGATATTCTCCCCTCATCTGACATATCTTGCTTTTACGCTGCATCTCATTCCCCAACAAACTCAGTTATTTGACTGTATTTCATGGAGGATATTTTCATACGCGTTTGCTCCGAAAAGGTTAAAAAAGGTTTATTTTATCATTATATTATATTTATTTATTTATTATATCATTATATTAATGTGATTATATTATATTAAGTGATTTCACCCAATTACTATTGGCAAGTAAATTAAAAATAATAATAAAAAAATTATATATGTATATAATATTATTATTTAGAATTTATCAATAATTTCACCCAATCACTATTGGCAAGTATATTTAAAATAAATGAAAAAAATATATATATATATATATATATATATATATATATATATATATATATATATATATATATATATATATATATATATATATATATATATATATATATATTTATATATATATATATTTTTATTATATATATTTTTTCAAATCTAAAATATATTACTTAAATTACTTAAAATGTGTCTTAAATGTATATATTTTTATAATACTGAATATATTTAAACATTTAAGGATTTGTGTACGCGTGTAAAAAGTATGTATAATTACTTTTCGAAATAATCGACTGCACCTAGCATCTAGTATGCATCGCAGCACACGGTGGCCGCTCAGAGACACTCGTGTTTTATTGAACAGGATCTGCTCATTTGGGCGGTTGTAAAGCTTATAAAACACACAATCCCTTCCTGCCGTTTGCAACTCTGCACAGAGCTGTACTTTTTGGGTGAACGATCCCTTTAAGACGCTCGGCTTCACTAATGAGTGCGAGTGAGTCTCTCCTCTCATTCGACGGCCGTAGCTTCATCGTAACTCTTCTCGATGCTCTCGCTGACCTCGGATGCAGATTTAGCAGCGCTTGGCCGTGTTCTCCGGCCTCAGAGCGTCCCTCGAGCGCGCTGCGTCCGTCCGCCGGCCGTGAATGGAGCATTCGGAGCTGCCCGGGCCACCGTAGGGTTCAACGGGATTGTTTGTTCTCTCTGAGGTTGTAAATCTCCTCAGCCGTGTCAAACGTGATTTGTTTAGCGGTTCGCTCTCGTCCGTTCCGAGCCAAAGCGGTCAGGCGGTATGACCGACGCAGTCGTCCACGCACCTTCTCTACGTAAGGTCACGAGGAGATATATATATATATATATATATATAAACAGAGACAGAGTGCTACTCTTCCACAGCGATCTTGGATTCTGTCGCAGACACTTGCCACTAAACTCTATTAGACATCTGTTTTAATATTCCTCTCTTCTTCCCTTCCAAGTTCTTTGAGGGTTTTCTGGTCAGTCCAGTTTTCCACTGGCAGGGTTCGAGGCTATCCCAGGGTGCTTCTAGCTGGAGTCGAGTCAGGGCTTTGGGTCTGGCCTCATCCGATGTGCTTTATTCACTTTGGCGTTTGCGAGCACGGCCCTCTCGTACCGTTAACCCGCTGTGGACGGCCGCCTGATTGGGCACCGCCTGCGCGATGGATCGGAAAGATTGCGAGGCTGGGGGAAGGCTGTATTTTTAGAAAATCTTGGAGACTGGAATTGTTTGTAAGCGTGCATCGCTTTTTGTTTCTCTCATTTTTTCGCTTTCGAAAAAAGTCACATTGAAAATACTAAATATATATATAAGCTAACTAAGACATATGCCAATATATAATCTTCGATGCATTGTTTTTAAGTGCGCGTATAGCGTTTAATAATAATCATACTTTATTAATGATCAATTTATCATTTCTAAATTATGTTATGAATAATAAATGGTTTAAAAGTACATTAATAAATCTTATTGGTATAATAGTCGCTCAGTGTGTTAATAAATGTAGTTATAAAGCATTTATTAGTTGCCAGCCGTCTATTTATAGCTTGGGAAGCCTTTACAAAGGAAATGAGGGATACAGAATTTTTCCGAAAATGCAAAAAAAGAAACCGTACAACTGTATACATGATAAGTGATAAATCAAGCGTACAGTAAAATACAGTTTTGCATCTTGAAATGAATAAACTGCTTAATAATGACTATTAACATGCTTTATAAAGGATGAACTGACTATTTATTAATGCTTAATTATTTATTGTTGTAATAAAGTGTTACCCGACTTAAAACAATCTTCATATAAATTCATTACAATAAATGTTAATTCAGCAAGCATATATAGAAATTAAAGTTATTAACGCTGTGTTATCATTTTGGAAATAACAAAAAAACTAAAACGTCTTTAAAAATGTCTTAACTTTTGGCCAGTCGAAGTAAAAAAATAAAAATAAATAAAATAGAATATTTTATAAATATTATAATATTTAATATTATATAAAATAGAATAAAATATGCCCTGCTTATAGATGCATGCTTCCTAAATAGTAAGAGAAGTGTGTTAATGTTATATTCAGAACATAGAAGTGACTCTGCATCTGCTCTCGGTTTCTGGGTATGATTTGGTCTCATTAGCAGCCGTCTTATATCCAGACACAACAGGGGTGACAGTCCATCAACACCCCTTCGTTTCCCTAAAGTGTGTGTGTGTGTGTGTGTAGGTGAGGGACGGAGCCAAACGCTGGTCCGTGCTTTTGCCATTACATTGGCACTAATCTTTTTTTCCTGCTTTTGCCATTACACTGGCCCTGTGTGTGTGTGTGTGTGTGTGTGTGTGTGTGTGTGTGTGTGTGTGTGTTCGAGTCAAAGACTTGCACATGCCAGTGTGTGTGAGGAGCGAAAGTCTTTTCTGCCGTCACAAGCTGACTGGTCGATTATTATGGTCTACTTGTAACATTTTGGACGAACAGATTTTATAGGGTAGATTTCATAAAGCCATAAATGCCCATTAATATATTCACAACCCATCATTTTTTCACGTTTTATGTTGCAACCTTATTTTAAACTGCTTTAAATGACTTTTTTCCACACATTAATATTATACACTCCATATACTATAACGACAAAGCACAAAACAACTTTGCAACAACTTTGCAAATATTTTAGAAATAAAAAAAACTGAAATGATGACATTACATAAATATTCATACCTTTAACTCAGTGCTTAGTTGAAGCACCTTTACAGCATCCTTTTGGTATGATGCAGGTTTTGTAGTTTTAACGTTAGTTTATTTACCCAGATTGGTCAGGTTGCTAAGGTGTTGCTAAGATATTGTTTTAGCACAGTTTGGTTGCTAAAGTGGTTAAACTGGGAGTTGATTAAGGTTGTTTTTTTTTGTTCAATATTATGTGGTCTCTATGGTGTTGCCAAGGCGTTTTTTAGCACAACGTGGTTGCTAGAGTGTTCCGCATGGTTGCTATGCAGTTGCTAATGTGTTTGCTAGAGTGTTCTGGGTGAATGGTATGGTGTTGCTATGCAGCTGCTAATGTGTTCTAATTTGCTTTTAGCACATTTTGGATGCTGGAGAGTTCTGGATGGTTGCTAGGGAGTTGCTAAGATGTCCATAATTTAGTCCAGTGTCATGTCATTGCTTGGGTGTTGCTATGCTATTGTTTTTTTTGACCAGCATGTAAAAACCATGCATGTTTTAGCACAGCGTGGTTGCTAGTGCGTTGTTCAGCGTTGCTTGTTCTCTTGGCTATGGTCTTCTAAATGGTTTTTAAGCATGTAATGTGCTTGCAAGGGTGGTTGCTTGGGAGTTGCTATGGCGATAAGATTGGTTTTGCCTAGAGAGGCCCGTGCAGTCTAAATAAGTCAGGGAGAGCACTTTATTTGGAGTTAAGTAACAGAACACGCAACTATTGTGGGAAATCATTGCATCTCTTTAGAAAGACAGCTTTTGATAAGACAGCTTGGCTCTTGGGAGATGGCCGTTATCAGTTAGTTTATTTCTTGTGACTGTTGAGCCGATCTGGGAATGTCCTTCTATGTTTGCTCCACGCGTCACATTAAATAAAGCTCCAGATGTGTGCGTGCTGCCGAGGGCCAGATGTACCTCGCTGCGTTTCTTGCGGTGGGTTTGTAAGGTGCTCTGGCAGGAGAATTCAGCACTTTGGACAGCACCTTGGCTTTTCTTTCTCACACGCTGAAAAACATCTGCGTCCGCTGGTTAACAGCTGCAGCCTTTTCCTCAAAGGTGTACACAAACACTTTTTAGTAGCTGGGATGAAACCAGCTCATCACGCGTTTCATCTTCGGGAACTACACAGAAATCTGTACCAATCGTTTAAAATTGCTTCTCTAAAATATTACTATTATTATTCCATACCAGTCCAACTTTGAATGATTAGAAAAAGATACCAAATCATTGAGTATCTGGACATATTAATGGCTCATATCAGCTGTGACTTTTTTAAATAAAATGTCCGTGTTGTTTGCACATGCTGGCTGGTCGCCAGGGTGTTACCATGCAGTTTCCTAATTGTTGTAGTTTTCCTTTTAATTTTCCTTTGGGGGCTAAGGTATTTTAATTAGTTTTAGCACAATGTCCTTGTTAGGGAGTTGATGTTATGCGGTTTCCAGGGTGTTTTGGCTGGTTGCTATGCAGTTTCTAGGGTATTCGAACTTGTTATGTGGTTGCTGTACACAGTGATGCTTACGTTATCAATATCAATATATATAATATATACACAGTGTTGGGTGAATTACTTAGTATGTTATTGATTACAATCATATGTTGAAATTTGTTTATAGGTTTAAATGGGATTATTGTTAACCAATCAGAGAACACGCAAATGTGTTAAGTTAAATATTAACTGTAATTGTTAGTTCAAAGTGGTTCGACCACAAAAAAATCGAATAAGAAAAAAAAAGAACGAGGGAGAATCAATTAATTGTGAATAACCTACTGCCATTGTGTCAATAATCTGCAAATGTGTAATCCATCCAAGTTACTGTAATCTCATTATGAGCATTTAAAACATAGTATAATCTAATTACAAGTACTTAAGGGGTTTTATCACCTCAACATTTAAGTTAGCAGACAATCCAGTCTAAGTTATATTAAAAAAAAAATCACTATTTTTCACCCTCCGGAGCAGTGTGAGACACATTGTGTTACAGATATATGCACTTTATTTGACTACGTTTGGACTGTTGAACAAAAAACACCCACCTGATCTCCATTCCAACGCTTGGAAGAGCCAGGACCATTTTTAATATAACTCTAAATAAATTCGTGTGAAAGAAGTAAGTCATATACACCTAGGACGCCTCAAGGGTGATTAAAACATGGGCTGGTTTTCATTTTAGTTCTCACACAAGTCTGTGCATGCAGATGGAGTCCTGTTGAGCGGATGTCACAGCCTGTTCCCTCTTCCCCCCAGGCAGCAGGGAGGCGGCATTCACCTACGCCATCACCGCCGCTGGGGTCGCCCACGCCGTGACGGCCGCATGCAGCCAGGGCAACATGAGCCACTGCGGCTGCGACAGGGAGAAACAGGGCTACTACAACCAGGAGGAGGGCTGGAAATGGGGCGGATGCTCCGCGGACATCAAATACGGCATCGAGTTCTCCCGGAAGTTCGTGGACGCCCGGGAGATTAAAAAAAATGCCCGGCGGCTGATGAACCTTCACAACAACGAAGCTGGCCGAAAGGTGAGGCTTTTTTCCTGCACTAGCTTAAACATCTAGATTCAACATTTAGCAACGTCGTTTCTGCAAGACTGCCAGACCATTCATCCAAAAGCTTTGTATGGGAGAAGCATCCAGACAATGCTTTATAATCTGTTTAGGCTTCAGAAGCTGTTTGAAGAACTGAAGCTTGGAAGAGTTTGTAGCTTGAAGAAACAAACAAAACCTTCAGGGAAAAGTTCTTATGCATTCATTTGTTATTTCTCAAGAGCATCTTAATTTGACAATTTACCAACATCGGTCGTGGTCGCCTTTCAGAAACATTTATCCATTTTGTTTGACTTGCACGGTTGGGAAAATCTTCCAGACAATGCTACTTAATCTGTTTTAGATGTCAGAGGCTTCAAAATGCTGAAGCTTGGGAGAGCGCCTTTTGGCCGCCGTTTAGTTGAAGAAACAAATAACGAATTCTTCAGAAACGTATCCATTAATTCATGCTGAAAAGACAAATGCATTTAGACTTCTGTGTCAGTTTGGCTCTGCAAAGTACGGCTTGTCTCGACAGTTCTCCGAAACGATTCGCCATATCGTGGGTGGCGCGGTTCATTTTCCCCCCATGTAAAACAGGTGTTTCAGGTGGCATCTAAAACGACTCCCCCACCGAGCAAACCCAAAGCAAGCTCGATCGCTTCACAACAGTCAGCCGTTTTCAGCAACTCGTTTCGCTTCAGCCAATTACTGCGTGTTTTCTCGGTTCCCGCCTTGATCCCGGTTCAAGCTCGGTTTGGCCGCTCGCCGCTCTGGCCATGTTTGTTTGTTTGATAGCTGTTAGTCATCCAAGAACACAAAACAACATGCACTGAAACGGCAGAACCGCATGCACTCCGGTGACAAATGGATCTAATTAATAACACAGGGCTTTATGGTGTGAGCGAGCCTGAGCCGAGCCGGGACTGAGCCCCAGGATCGCGGTTGCCAGTTGGAGCCCGGCCAACCCCATCGCAGGCCGCTGCATGGAATCATCAAGTCTAAAGCCTGTAACAGGATATTATTGCGAGTCTTTCTGCAGCACTGAAAACACAGCCCTCGCTCCATTGAGTCAGGTTTTTTTCCCGTCTTTTATAGAGGACCCACAATGGCAATCGTGGAGCCATAGCATCATAGGGTAAGGGGGGACGGGACGTACCATATGACTCTGGATGGGGGAAGAGGGAAGTTGCCGCTCTGGAATTTCAATTGCTATCATACGTGTATGTGGTTTGAGCGAGCTGGGGCCAAAACTGGTCCACATTAGCGCTGTGGATGTAAGCGTATCCAGGCAAATGTAAACAGCGCTGCGGGCCTTCGGACGGCTTGTGAAGCAACACATCGTTCATTTCGAAACGCCGTTGCCTGCGGGCGTATGCTGGCTCATTGTAAAATGGAGCGTAAACGGCAGTCGTGAGCGTATTCGGACGATTGTTCAGTCGATCAGCGTTTTACAAAGACACTAATTGGTTAAGCAATGGCTGAAAATCCAGTTACTGCAGGGCAGAATTAATACATTCTATTTGTTATTATATTTAGTCATTTAGCAGACGCTTT
The DNA here is from genome assembly GCF_018831695.1 of Puntigrus tetrazona. Taxonomy (NCBI): domain Eukaryota; kingdom Metazoa; phylum Chordata; class Actinopteri; order Cypriniformes; family Cyprinidae; genus Puntigrus; species Puntigrus tetrazona. The sequence goes on along the minus strand of NC_056723.1, from coordinate 1,689,436 downwards.
TATCCAAAAGGGTTATACGACAAGTCTCAGTTAGCTAAGTTTTTATGTAATTAATAAACGCACAATATCAGCTATATATGTATGCGTGTCTTTCGTAGACTCTTCATAGACATTATGCCTCACTGCAGTCTTTAAAAAAATATTATTCATGCAGTCCAATTCATGTTGCCTTACGATACGGTTTATTTGGCCAGCTCAATAGTTTTCAGAACAAGTACGTTATTAAAATGTCAAATTATAACGCAATAACATATTTATTCTGTTCATTTTTAGCATAATTCAATTAGAGACCAATTAGGAACGCGTTTTTTTAATAAAAATGGAAAACTGGCAGCCTTCGAATGAGTCATAGGACGAGGCCAGGAAGTACAAAACTAAACTAAACTTCATAAATGCCTTGCCAGAACAATCCTTCCGACCTCTTTTGTTATTGCGCAGACCCTGTTGAAATCGAGATCTCCCAACCGACTTTAACCGTCAACGGCCTCGCGTGGGTCAAGACGGTTTTGTGGGATTGATCAATTAGTTTACATGTGTTTTCCAGGGAAATGATAATTGCTTTTGGTGAGGAGTCGTGCCAGACAGAGAAAAAAGGTCTGGAAAAAGTCTTTCAGCGTTTCGTACAGTATTGATATCCAACGTTAATCTAAAAATAAAGCATACATGAAGCCTTTCTCCGTGTGCAGTGCAGGTCTCTTTCGGTTCTTCCCCGTTTGATGACGCTCCGTAGCTTCTCTGCTGCGAAAGATCTGCAATGCATTAAATAGCTCAATAATCCACTTCTAACCGGGAGTATCATGGTGTTTGGTTATAGGAGATTTATATTTATTTTTCCTGCTCATAGATGTGGTGCGCAGGAAGGTAGAGAGAATTACAGAGTAGGTTTGATGGGTAACTGGCAGAGAGCTGCTGGTGCGGATCAACAGCGAGCGTCTGAAGTCTCCGGCAGTATTAATGTAGCACATTAGATGGACGCTACGCCAGCATATGGTTTTTCCACTGCATGTACGTTGCTTGTCTTCCAAACAGCCCTGTGCAAACCATAAAAAGGCTGATTTCCGAAAGCCGTTAGCATGTGCTGTGTTTCAGTGTTTAGAACAGCACACTCTCGTACTATTTCTGAAGCATGCTGAACGTGCACTGTGCTTTTTCAGTGTGATAAGTAACTAGTAATCATTCAACCTGTGATTCTTGATGTTGCATTATCTGTCCGTCAACCATTTCGAAAACGCAAAAGAATGCTTTGTTTTAAAGATATGCCTGTGATGCAGCGTGGTTAGCCATAAAGATATGACGTGGTCATGTTGTTCTAAACCCCATAAAAGCTTGGTTCGACTTCTGAACACAATTTAAGATACTTTGGATGAAAACCCGGAAGCGGAACGATCCCCGTCAAGGTGCAGAAAAGTATGAAAGACGTCGTCTGAATGCCATCAGCGGTTCAACCTAAACATTACGAAGCGACAAGAATACTTTTTGCGGAACGAAACCACAAATAACGACTTTATTCGACAATTTGATGCTTGAGCAATGAAAACTGTATGACAGCAAGAACATTTTGTCTTCATTCGGATGAATGCTTAGGGAAAATTTTGCTCGGATTCAGGAAATGGAGTAAAATGAATTATATATCATCTCGGGATACGTCAAAATCAGTGTTACAAACACCCCAGACGAAAACGATGTGAGCTTTGGGTCTGAAACGTACAGACGTCCGAGTTCTACTCTCTGTGCAACTGATACTCGACTGCCATTGGCTCATCTGCGTTTGAGGGGAGGGGCTTACGACGGGTCAGTTGTTTTGCAGTCAATGGGACAGTCCCAAACCTCCCGGTTTTCATCCAAAATATCTTAAATTGGGTTTGGGATGACACGGGGGTAAGTGTTTGGGGTGGATAAAGCCTTTTTGATTAGTCATACTCATTGCCAAGGACGTCATTTGGGGCGACTTTAAAGGCGATTTTCTCAATATTTAGATTTGTTTGCGCCCTCAGACTCCAGTTTTTCAAATATTTGTATCTGAGCCAAATGCCGTTCTGTTCTAACAAACCGCGCAGCTTTTTCCAAACTCGAAGCTTATGACTGGTTTTGCGATCGCGAATACACACTGACATGACACACTGCCGCGCTTTTTCCCCGCAGGTGCTGGAGGAGCGGATGAAGCTGGAGTGCAAGTGTCACGGCGTGTCGGGCTCCTGCACCACCAAAACCTGCTGGACCACGCTACCCAAGTTCCGCGAGATCGGCTACGTCCTGAAGGACAAGTACAACAAGGCGGTGCACGTGGAGGTGGTCCGAGCCTCGCGTCTGAGACAGCCCACTTTCCTCAAAGTGAAGAAGGCGCACAACTACCAGAAGCCCTTAGAAACGGACCTGGTCTACATCGAGCGCTCGCCCAACTACTGCGAGGAGGACGCCAAAACGGGCAGCGTGGGGACGCAGGGGCGGCTGTGCAACCGGACGTCGCCGCACACGGACGGCTGTGACCTCATGTGCTGTGGGCGGGGCTACAACACGCACCAGTACACCAAAGTGTGGCAATGCAACTGTAAATTCCAGTGGTGCTGCTTCGTGAAATGCAACACCTGCAGCGAGAGGACGGAGGTGTTCACCTGCAAATGAATCGCTCGGCTCGTTTTGCACAGCAGAATGTATATTTGCTTTAACACAGAGTTAAAATACTAAACTCTATCGGTAGGTACGAGCCCGGAGGTACGTGCACTGACTCGCTCTAAAAGGACTGCAGGGTGCCGGCCGTGCATGCTGGGATTGGGGGCACGCTCTCAAAACGCCACGGAGGAGGAACTCGTTGAGTTCAGTGCAAACCGAGGATGTATAAACGCCAACTGGAACATGGTAGAGTATGTTAGCTATCCAGTCACACTGGATCTGTCTGTTTGAACACTGAAAATAAATTATTATATATTATATGTCATAGTCTCCTAAGGAACCGAAGCGCTAACGGGTAGAAACGTCTTCTTTTGTACTAAGTGTAAAGCGAGAGAAAGACTTTGTAGAAGCTTGTGACTGGAAGAGGAAAAAGGCCCTGTGTTTTCCGCTGGCTAACGATGTGTTGACTTCCAAAACCACTGTCGTTTTTTTATGTTTTTGGTCAGCTGACGCACGTTACCGTGGGTTCATCTTTGCTGTAATCTAGCCGTAGTTCTCAGTAAGGTATGCGATAGACGTTCAGGCCACTTCTCTTTTTCCAACTTTGCTAAACCGGTCTATCTACGATTCAAAGATCCTTCCTCAGTTCATGAAATGTGGAACGAGTATATTTCTGGATATGTTACAGAGTGCTGCACTGATATTTTTTTCTATTCCGATACGATGCAATTAAAAGTTAAATAAATATCAAGCTGACTGACATCTGGGATGTTTTTGCCGGGGGGAAAATAACTCTTTGGGAATCTGGGTCTTGAAACGCATGTCGTATAATATATTGCGTACCATATAAAAGTGGACGATGTGTAATATTTTAGATTTGATATTTTATATCAGTATTTATTATGTAACATTTAATCTATATAATTTAATATATTTGATGTTTTACATTAATATTTAATTTGAAAAATATGACTGTTCTATATTACATGTTAAATACAATAATTTTGTTTATATATATATATATATAAATATTTTATTAGTATTTCATAATATGTAACCTTTTACATATAATAAATATTGCATAAAATATATAATATTGTATAATATTTTATATTAGAAACTATTTTTTATTTGCTTTTATCATATTATTGTTTTGTTCCCGCTGGTTGATTGCTTTCTAAAAAAAAGTCAATTCATGAAAAGGTTTAAAGGTTGGCGTTTTCGAGCGCACATGACATCAGTACGAATCCCAACTCCCCAAAACCCATTAAAAACGCATCACCTCTCAACGTAATGATCATTAAACCCGAAAAGAATAGACTCGTCGTCGTTTTCCCCCGTTATAAATGACAAGATGAATTGCGCCGGTGGCTTTTTACGCTCGTTTCCTGGCTTTCCACTTCCATGTCTTCGAAGCCCGTTTGGGAAAGTTGCCTAAAATGAGGCAGTGATATTCGCCGTGACTCATATTTGAGGCCGCGCTTCCAAAGGCCGGAAATTGTGCCCGTATTGCGCAGTTCCAGTCACTCTTAATCTTAATAGGGCATGAGGAGGAAACATACATCATTAGATATCACAGTTAAATCAAGCGAGCAGCTCGCCCGTCCAGCCTTTCTTTACGTTTGCGAGGAAAACACATGTTTATAATATCTTGTGGTCCGGTCGCTTGATTGTGGCATGTGTGGAGTTATCTTTGGAATTAAAGGGGAAAAAAACAAGAGGGTTTTAGGTTGATTTGCTCTTGTTCTGCGGTAGATGTTACGGTCTTCCAAAGGGACGCCGACTGCGATTCTTTAGGAAATATGAAAAAGTGCAGAGCATAGATTCGGTGAGAAACGATCGAGATATCTGACTTTTGATTGCATCTTTGACTGACATTTGGGATGATTTTGCTGAAAAAAAAATGCTTGAAAAAATTCAACAAAAATTTCTATATATTAAACATCTAAAATATTGCAAAAATCTCTTTCTCAAAAACAAAAATAAAATAAAATTTATATATATATATATATATATATATATATATATATATATATATATATGTGTGTGTATATATATATATATATATATGTGTGTGTATATATATATATATATATATATGTGTGTGTATATATATATATATATATATATGTGTGTATATATATATATATATATATATATATATATATATATATATATATATATATATGTATATATATATATATATATATATATATATATATATATATATATATATATATATATGATTTATCACCTCCAGTATATATTACATATGAATGTGTGCTGTGTATATATATTATGTATATATAAATACACACATGCACGTATTTCAGAATTGTTTATATATTAAATATATTTATGACATAAAATTAAATGAATCTAAATACATTTTCGAACTATATACCGCCGCGTGTGTGTGTTTCGTCTCCATTTTAAAAGTCATCAAATATATTTCTTTCTAATTGCAGGCTTTAAAGTCAGTTTGAGAAACGGTTTCATTTGTGATTTTTTTCTATTTTTGCTCGTATATACAAGTGACTAGATTTATACGAATAATCTGAAAAAAAAAGGAAATTTGAGATGTTACTGCCGGGACAAATATTTCAGTTCAGTTCAATTCAGCATTTATTTGCCAGGTATGCAAATTAAAAAAAATGACGTTACATATAATGCATATTACATATTATGTTATATATAAAATACTGCTCAAATATAGTAATATTTATGCAATATAACATACTTCTATTATGATATTATTATTATTATTATTATTATATCTAATTATATTCTATATTTATATATAAATCTACACACTATTTTAACCAATGAATGTTTTATTTGAAAAAATCAGAAGTGCGTATTTTAACGTGTCAAAATAATGTAACGTTTAAGGTTTTTCGGGCTTAAACCGAAACATCTAACTCTTTCTGCTGGGGTCCATTGGGCGGATTTTAAGGGTGTCAGTCGAGGGAAAGCTCTCGGGACCATCACGCTCTCGGCTGAAAGGCATTACAGACAGGCAGCAAAGCAGAAGTAAGACGTGTTTTGTTAGTCGTCTGAAGCCCTGGGGCCCGGAACCATCTAAGCTCCATCACTATACCCCGGGATCGCCCAAAATAAATCCACCTGTTTCTGGCAAACATTTTGTCATTAAAAAATATGAGAGAGAAAAACAGAGCCCTCGGTGTGTGTGCTCTCCTCTAAAGCGCCTTTTGTTCTGGTGTCAAGATGGTTTGTTCAATGCCAGTTCCACTCCGGCGGCTTTATTCACACAGAAACGGCCCGATCGCACAGCAATGCACCAGTAACTCACACGGCCCAGCTGCTTAGCAATGCTCGGCGACTAATAAAACACAGAATGAGGCCGCTCTCTCATTTTATTGCTCAAATGATGATTTGAACGTTTCTCGTGAAGGAGATCTTAACGGTGCAGATCAAATCCGGAAGTATTTAAGTATTTAAATTGCATTGCGATTTTCGCGCGTCCGTTTGGAATCGGGTGATGACTGTTTCCAAACGGGTTTCCCCGAACGGTCGCAGTTGTATTTTGCATTCGAAATTGCGCAGCTTTGAGCGTTAGAATTCTGTCCGTTCGTTTACAGTAAAGCACTAAATCAAATAGCATTCATTAATAAATACAGTAAAAATAAAACGGTGTAGTAAAAAAAATTCATTTTTCACTCAGAAATTGCTAGTAAATTCTACAAATAATTGCAAAGAAACGTCAGGCAAAACAATTAATAATAACTAATAATATGAAAATAGTGTATTCTTGTAAATTGTACTGTATTCACGGGGAGACAAAATGATATGCTACAGTGAACGAGAAAAATCGCGTACATTTTTTAAACGCGCAAAAATTCGTTCTTAACCTAATTGTAATGTTTACGAGTTTTTAAGCAATTATAATGAGCAACTTTGAATTAAGCATGCAATTTTGAAATTAGAAAGCCTAAAACTGTTTTGTTTTTCGGGAAAATGTACTCCGGTAATGTTTTATTGAACTTTAAAAAAAAAAAATTTTTACTGTGTAATTTTATATAGGCTATATATAATGAAATACAGTAAAGATTTACGATAAAATTTAATTTTCATAACACCGAACTAACAATAAAATGTATTAACAATGAGAATGTATTAATTTTTACAAATAAATCATCAAAACAAAAGCGGTGTCTGTTGCTATAGATGACCTGAGCTAACAATGAACAGTGTTTTTGTTTAGCTAATATTAACTAAGAT
>NC_056723.1:1657584-1677584 GCF_018831695.1 Puntigrus tetrazona | reverse complement strand
ATTTTAAAATGAGATAATTTTTACTACATTTATGTTTTACATTAATGTTTTGTAATTTTTTTTTTTTTTAAAATGTCTGCAATTTATTTATATTTTATTTTTAATAAAAAAATTGCTATGGCATCTTTTGAAGTTGATTTTTTTTTAAAGCCAATTTTAAAATAATATTTTTAGTTTTTTGACCATTATTTTTTTACTTAACTAAAACAACGCTTAAACCTGATGACTTGAGAAGACTAGGTGGTTGAAAGGGAGGCCGCAAAAACACAGTTCATCACATAAAAACCCCTTAATCCAAATCATCTTTACTGCAGCGCATGTCGAAGACGCTTCATAATTCTTATGAAATCCGATTACATCGTCTTCTTTCTGGTGGGGAACAGCATTTTTGCGCAAACAACTCAACTAGATAACCATAACCATCCATTAGGGTCCGACGGACTCTGGGAAACGCTAGATTTACGGCGGATCTTGCCCTTGCGAGAACGTTTAATAACTGCACTTTAATAAGTTTCTGTTCTGGACAATAACAGTAAACCGTAAATAACGTCAGATCAGCAGATAGGGCCGAGGACGAGCGCGCTGGGAGGGGGAGAGCACTAAATAATTATCCTGCGCTTGGCCGGCACGTGTGTTTATGTTGGCGTGGACGCGGCCGCGGCGCTCGTAAAACTGGAGATGGGTTAATGGGTGAAGAGCACCGCCCTCAACCTCACACCACGACACGTCTGATCCACGCCGACGGCTTTCTTTACACGCTTTGCCTCTGTATCGTAACCCATTACTGCTTCGTAGGTGTTTTTCCCGAATTTTTTATTTATATCCTTTTCGTCTCCTCTTTTGTTTGAATTCATTCATTTAGTGGAACAGATATATTTTTATTTATTCTTTGTACGTTGAAATATTTTTCGTGAAGCTATTCATGCTTTCCCGCCTCACACCGATCATGGAAATATTTAAATATATTTTGTTTTTAATTTTTATTGTCTCTTTTTTAGATTTCTAAATGTACTTTTATTATTTTTTTTATATTTATTTTTTTATTATTTTTTTCCACTTGTTTGTATTTAAAAACTTAAATCTGAATAGATTTTTTTATATTTATTTTTTATTCATTTTTATCATTTTTTCCCAACTGTTTGTATTTAAAAACGTAAATCTGAACGTCTCGGTTACGTATGTAACCCTCGTTCCCGAAGAAGGAACGGAGACGCTACGCCGGATGACCGACGAATTGGGATCTCGCCGAGAGACCAATCTACTTCGAGTGTATCTAAACAAGCCAATTGAAGATTGGCATGCGCGCTAATCGCATCCAGCTGCCGCTGATCACAGCGCGCGGTATAAATAAGCAGCGGGTGCAGCGCATATTCAGGTTTTCGCTGAGGAGCCGAGCTAGTGACCCGGCCCCTTCAGCAGAGGTGCAGCACCGTGGCGACGGGACGTGACGCCTCCGCCCCTTCTTCAGGGAACGAGGGTTACATACGTAACCGAGACGTTCCCTTTCAGTCGGTCACTCCGAGTCACGTCGGATGACCGACTTAATTGGGATCCCTACCAAAACGCCATGGACGCTGCCTCTTCCAGTGTCCTGTGGGAGCCCACAAGCCCCCTCAGTCTATCGGGCGAGGCCGGGCTCAACCACAAGAAGCCAGCTACTTTTGTAACACTACCCATTCGTAAGACTGGAACATTGGAAACGCCCACGCCTCTAGTGAACAGGACGTCATGGAAGTCCAGCCTTCCCGTAGGAGGTCTCGGAACGAATACGCATATGGACAGTATTTCAGTTTGCATATGGAAAATTGGAGGTGATTGAACCTCTTAGACGGGCAGAAGGTCTGCCGGGAAACACGGGCTCTAAGGCTATGCCGTGAAATACACACATAAAGTCCTCTTGGGGTACTTTACATGGCTCCCAGCCCTCACCGGTTCTCACGGATTCATCGAGAGGGCCTGGCGCCGGATGCTCCGCAACATCTGGCTGCCGAGGGGAATGGAGGAGCTCGACAGGGTCTACTGTATGGACGCCTGGGCGGTTAACAAGCCGACCCGAACCGGGCCTCTCAGTGCTTCTACCAGTTTGAGGTGAGAACACAGGAGGATACCGGTTCCACACGTAGGCTATAGAATCTAGCAATCGTGTTGGGGTCGCCCAGCCCGCAGCTCTACAATCTGTCAGCGAGGTGCCACGAGCCACCGCCCAGGACGATGCAACACTTGCTGAGTGTGCCCGCAACCTAAAGGGGGCAGGGCATACCCTGTGCTTGGTATGCTAGGGTAATGGCGCCCACTATCCAGTGAGCCATCCTCTGCTTGGAGGCGGCACTCCCCTTCTGCCGGCCTCTGTGACAAACGAGCTGGACTGAGGTCCTGAAGCTTTGTGTCCGGTCAACGTAGCATCGGAGTGCTCGGGACGGGACAAGCAACGCCAGGGCTGGGTCTGCCTCCTCCAGGGCAGCGCTTGAAGGTTCACCACCTGGTCTCTGAAGGGGGTAGTGGGAACCTTGGGCACGTAGCCGGGCCGTGGCCTCAGTGGTACCTGGGAATCCGAGCCCAAACTGTAGGCACGAATCGTCGACCGAAAAAGCCTGCAGGTCCCCTACCCTCTTGATGGAGGCCAATGCGAGCAGGAGCAATGTCTTCAAAGATAAAAACTTTAGCACAACTGCTGGCAAGGGTTCAACGGAGCCTACTGCAGTGCTGTCAGCACTACAGACAGGTCCCAAGAGGGTACTGTTGGGAGCCGTGGAGGATTCAACCTCCTGGCTTCCCTCAGGAACCTGATAATCCGGCCATGCTTACCCACAGACCTCCCATCTATGGGGTCATGATTTGCAGCGATTGTAGCCACGTAGACTTTAAGGGTGGAGGAGACAGCCTTCGCCTCCAACCCTTTGCTGCAAGAAGATAAGCACGACTGATAGGGCAATTCCGGGGTCTTCACCCTGAGAAGAACACCACTCGACGAACAGGCTCTACTTCAAGGCATAGGCCTGTCTCGTGGACGGCACTCTAGCCGAAGAAATGGTGTGTCGACTACCTCTTGAGGTAGGTCACCTAGAGCCTCCGCATCCCATCCAGGGACCAGACATGGAGTTTCCAGAGGTCTGGACGCTGGTGCCAAGGTGCCCCATCTCTGAGTCAGAAGATCCTTCCTCAGAGGATCGCCAAGGAGGGGCTGTCGCGAGGAGCACAAGTTCTGGGAACCAAGTCTTCACCAGTAGGGTGCTACTTGCAAGACCTGCTCCTAGTCCTCCTGACCTTGCACAGTGTCTGTGCAAGAAGGCTCACTGGGGAAATACATACTTGCAAAGGCCCCAGAGCCAGCTGTGTGCCAGTGGGCAATGGGAAGTCTCTGGAGAGGCAAACAGGTCTACCTGAGTGGCTCGAAACGCTCCCAATCAGCTGAACCGCCCGGGGATGGAGTCTCCATTCTCCGGGTAGTGCAGCTCGCGACAGCTCGCCGGCTGCCTGGTTGCACACTCCTGGAATGTGAATGGCGAGAAGCGACCTCAGAACTTCCGACTCCATGGGAGGAGGAGGTGGTGGGCTAGTTGCGACATACGACGGGAGCGTAGACCACCTTGTTGGTTGATGTACACGTAACGGTCAGTATGTTGTCTGTGCAGACTAGTACATGCTGGCCTCGAAGGCAGTTCTCGAGACTGCCTAGGGCGAGATGTGCTGCCAGCAACTTTAGGCAGTTGATGTGCCATTGCAGTTGAGGGCCCGTCCAAAACCCCTGACACTGCATGCCCGTTGCACGTGGCCCTCAGCCGGTGGTGGAGGCATCCGTGAAACCACAGCATACCTGGAGACCTTCTCCAGGGGCACTCCGGCCCGAAGGAACGAGAGGTCTGACCACGGGTGAAGGTTTGGCGGCAGGCCGGTGTTATTTGAACCCGGTGAGTGCCACTTTGCCACGCCCACCTCGGGACTAGCCAATGTTGAAGCGGTCTCATATGGATTAGTCCCAGCGGCATCACTGTGGCCGCGGCTGCCATATGCCCCAGGAGCCTCTGAAAATATTTCAGTGGGACCGCCATCCTGCTCTTGAACATATTGAAGCAGTTCAACACCGAATGGCACGCCTCTGTGAGGTGTGCCATCTGATCGATCGAATCCAGCTCCATCCCAAGAAAAGAGATCCTCTGCGTTGGACAGAGTTTGCTCTTCTCCTGGTTGACCTGAAACCCCAACTGGCTGAGGTGCTGTAGCACCAGATCCCTGTGTTCGCACAACTGAGCCCGGGACTGAGCCAGTCATCCAGTTGGTTGAGAATGCGAACGCCTTACTCTCTCAGTGGAGCAAGGGCTGCTTCGCGACTTGCATGAAGACGCAGCGTGGCGACAGGGAGAGCCCGAAGGGTAGGACTTGTACTGATATGCTCGACCTTCCTCGAACGCCAACCTCAGGAATGGCCTGTGGCATGGAAGAATCGACACATGAAAGTACGTGTCCTTCAGGTCGATCGCTGCAACCAATCCTGGGGACGGACGCACTGAATAGGCGTTTCTGTGTCAACATCCTGAACGGGAGTGCTCGATTCAGGACTCACAGATCCAAGATTGGTCATAACCCACCGCCTTTCTTGGGCACTATGAAGTATGGGCTGTAAGCCCCGACCTCATATCGGCTGGAGGAAGCGGCTTTATCGTGCCTTCACTAGAAGGACAGCAATCTCCGCCCACAAGACAGGGGCACACGCATTGTTCACTGACATATAGCGGATCCCACTGAACTTGGGGGGACGCCGGATGAACTGAATCATATAGCCGAAGTCGAAGGGTTCGCAGGAGCCACCGGGATAGCCTGGGAAGATTCAACCAGGCATCCAGAGACCGAACTAGCGGCTCGAAATCCGGAACCACCGGCGTGCAGGCGATGGGGCAGCGAGGGAGTGCAGGGACCCGCCCGGGCGCCTCGTGGCCGGTCCGGCGGGGTCTGAGTGTGTGCAACTCTTACCTGCATCCCCGCAGAAGTGAGGCGGGTAGGCTGTTGGTTCGTCCTCCCAGTCTTCCCACTGCTGCATATTAGCCCAAGGAGAGCGTGAGTGGCGCGGAACTGGCCCGCCTCAACTCCTCGCTCTCCCTGGGGACCCAGAGACAGAGGAAACCGCCTTTGTCGAGGTTTTAGGTAGCGGCAACATTCTCTGCCCGGCAGAGCAGCTCCTCCATCCCCGGATCTGAGGGCCTCTTGCACCTGCGCTTCCTCCAGGTTTGGCAGGAGCCTGACAGGCTGGGTGGCTGCCCTGCTGCCAGCTCCACGGTGCTGCCTAGATGGGGGCTGCTGCGTTGACTGCACGGAGCGGTGGCGGCAGCAGGGGCACCCCGGCGACGAGCTGGCTGAGGTGGGCCGCCGGGCGGCTGGGTGAAGGCAGCAGCTGCACGCCGAGGCAGGATGTTTCTTACCTCAGTCTGCTTCTGGGCAGCGGAGAACTGCTGGGCAAAGTTCTCCACTGCGTCGCCAAGTGGCCGGTCTGGGACATGGGGGCATTCAAGGAACGTGTCTTGTCTACCTCACGCATGCTTCGACCAAACACAGCCACAGATGGCGCTTCTGGACCACCGTGGTGGCCATCGCACAACCCAGAGACCGCGCGCGTGACCTTCGCCGCTCGTGGCGCGAGGTCCATCACGCGATACAGAGTTCTTTCAGAACTTCCAGGTCATGACCACCCCTGTGCAGATCCTTCAGTGCCTTGGCCTGATGAACCTGCAACAACGCCAAAGCGTGTACTGCAGACGCAGCTTGTCCACAGGCCGCACAAGGCACTGCCGCTCGAGCCGACGCAGTACCTGCAGGCCCGGGAGGGGAGCACAGGATCACCGCACTAAGCGGAAACGCATTGGGACACAGCTGCATCCCAACTGACCGCTCCACTGGGGGCGATCACCGTAACTCCTGGCTGTGCCACTGTCAAGGGTGGTGAAGGAGGAGGAGCCACTGGGGCAGTTTCTGGCAGTGAAAGGTGCTTTCCACATCCCAGTAAGCTCCTCATGCACTTCCGGGAAGAAAGGTACCAGGGTGGGGCCCTGAGAACCAGCGCAAGCCACCCTTAAATACTGTCGTCCAGCCTCGAGGGCCGGGAAGCAGTGGAGGTTTCCACTTGATCCCGATCACCTCGACGGCCTGGGCAAGCATAGCCACCATTTCTAGATCTGTATCCAGTACATTCAACGCCTGGTAGACGCAGAGCAACCGGATCTTCACTTCCAGAAATGTCTGGCTCACCTTCCGATGCAGCGATTGACTTCTGATCATCAGGGGGAGCCCAAGAGGTACAGCTGATACCCCCACGTGAGGGTCCAGACTGCCCCTTTGCAGCTCCACTGGTTGCAGAGTTTAAGCTTTGTGTCACAACGAAATGGAGCCCACCTGTCTGCAGCCAGAATGAGAACCAAGTCGAGCAAACACAAGCTCCGCCTCCTTTTTTCAAGGCGACAGAGCCCGCCCATCACTCCGAGATGACCATCTCCCCGCGAGGAAATGATTCATCCACAACCGCCACCTCAGCGTGCTAAGCCCAGGCACACGAGGCAACGATTGTGACCATCACCTAACACCAGGTAACAACCGCGATCCAGAAACACACGGGTGTACGTAGTCTGAAGCAAGACCCACGCTGTCTTCCAAGACGCTACGAGTTTGCCAGACGTAACGCCGTCTTTAAAAAGACGCACCGCGAATGCTCTTTTTAGTGCTGCGGCAACAGGGGATAGCCGCTTTGCACACAAACAGGGGTAGTGCAGCCTGATTGTGGCAATCCACTCGACGCAGCAAAACGACCTCCGCTGAAACGCCGTACTCCAACACTCGTAGATCGCCTTTGGAGCGGAACAGTCACGCCGGCTCCGGCGAAAAGCTGAATATGCGCTGCACCCGCTGCTTATTTATACACGCGCTGTGATCAGCGGCAGCTGGATGCGATAGCGCATGCCAATCTTCAATTGGCTTGTTTAGATACACTCGAAGTAGATTGGTCTCTCGGCGAGATCCCAATTAAATCGGTCATCCGACGTGACTCGGAGTGACCGACTGAAAGGGAATAGATGTTATATATAAAACATCTATTCAGATTAATTTAAACAAATATTTGTACCATTTATTTAAGTTTTTATATATATATAAAATTACATGAAAACACATCTATTAATTGTAGTTATTTAAAAAAATACATTTAATTTATTGTTGTTTTTCCTGCTCTGTATGTATAATACCAAACAATTTTTAATCTCCTCTGAATTTATAAACTTATTTAAAAATAAATACAATAACATTATTCGTTTTTACTTCATTTATTATTAATTTTTTATTTACCAATTTTAGCTTGGCTACATCGTCACGTACGAGAAAAAAATTAAATAAAATATTTATATAATATAAAAATATTATTTGTATTTTTTTAAATAGTAATAATAAATATGTCTAAGACTAATGTTTTTGTTTAGACTGCTTGAAAGATGGTGAACGAGTCTTTTATAAATGAGTACATTTTATTCAATCCTTTTCATTCAATTCAACACATTTTGTAATTCTTATTAGAGCGTTACGGTGTTACTATGCCAACAACAAACTCTACTGAGTTCATTCGTGAATCAACTTTCCAGTCCAATGACTCATTCTGTGATTGAATCATTCTGTGATTGAATCATTCTGTGATTGAATCATTCTGAAGCGGTTCTCACTTGGTTCAAAAAGAAATCCCAGTTGTCTACGTAAGCATTGAGTGTACTGAGAAACTTGCTGTACGAGTTTCTCAGAGTACAAAAATGACATTTCCTCGGCTTTAACTCGCGCCTTTAAAGAGAAATCTGTTTTAAGTCCCACCACCGGCTTCTGATTTGAACTGTTTGTGAAGCCGTTTGCACACAAATAGTTACCATGGGTTTACAAAGCAATAATTTACAGCGCGATACCCGACTGTTGTTTGACTTGCAGGCGCTTTGTTTTCTCAAACAACGGGGCGCCGTTATAAGCCGACTTCAAACATGAACCGTCCAAACGTCTTCTCATTAAGGCTGGAAACACACGGAGGCCGTGCTTCTCGACTCGTTCGGGCCCCGAGCGCCTCGATCCCGGTGCCATTGATAAAACATCGACCGCAAGACCCCACACTTCGTAGACGAAATCCCCAGACATTTGGAAAATATTTGCATTTTCGACATCTCGGTTAGCTCGCGCAGCACGCGAGATGAACAAAAAGAAAAAAAAAAGGGGGGAAAACTGGGGAGGAGCGGCATTCTGTGAGGGATTTAAAGCTGTGGGTCTGTTCCAGACGGAGACACGAGGGATTCTTCTCTGTTTTGATATCCAGCGGCTTACAGTCACAGCTGATCCGACATCAGATTTACAGAAATCTGAGCGCCAATGGAAGCGAACGGGTGCCGTCACTTGAGCGCCATTGGAAACGAATGGGTGCCGTCACTTGAGCGCCATTGGAAGCGAATGGGTGCCGTCACTTGAGCGCCAATGGAAGCGAACGGGTGCCGTCACTTGAGCGCCAATGGAAGCGAACGGGTGCCGTCACTTGAGCGCCAATGGAAGCGAACGGGTGCCGTCACTTGAGCGCTAATGGAAGGGAATGGGTGCCGTCACTTGAGCGCCAATGGAAGTGAGAAGGGAGCGGGTGCCGTCACTTGAGCGCCAATGGAAGGGAATGGGTGCCGTCACTTGAGCGCCAATGGAAGGGAATGGTGCCGTCACTTGAGCGCCAATGGAAGGGAACGGGTGCCGTCACTTGAGCGCCAATGGAAGGGAATGGGTGCCGTCACTTGAGCGCCAATGGAAGGGAATGGGTGCCGTCACTTGAGCACCAATGGAAGTGAGAAGGAACGGTGCCGTCACTTGAGCGCCAATGGAAGGGAACGGGTGTCGTCACTTGAGCACCAATGGAAGGGAATGGGTGCCGTCACTTGAGCGCCAATGGAAGGGAATGGGTGCCGTCACTTGAGCGCCAATGGAAGGGAACGGGTGCCGTCACTTGAGCGCCAATGGAAGGGAATGGTGCCGTCACTTGAGCGCCAATGGAAGGGAATGGGTGCCGTCACTTGAGCACCAATGGAAGTGAGAAGGGAACGGGTGCCGTCACTTGAGCGCCAATGGAAGGGAATGGGTGCCGTCACTTGAGCGCCAATGGAAGGGAATGGGTGCCGTCACTTGAGCACCAATGGAAGGGAACGGGTGCCGTCACTTGAGCACCAATGGAAGTGAGAAGGGAACGGGTGCCGTCACTTGAGCGCCAATGGAAGGGAACGGGTGCCGTCACTTGAGCGCCAATGGAAGGGAATGGGTGCCGTCACTTGAGCGCCAATGGAAGCGGACGGGTGCCGTCAGAACGGGAGTCCAAACAGCTGGTTAAAAACAGTGCAATGATTCACAGCACTCCGGTCCTATAATAAAGCTTTTCTCACGGTAAAACCCACTGGTATGTTTGTTTAGATCTGTTTGAGACCGTTCTCGTAAAGTGCAGATTTCTCTCCTAATTCAGACGGATTTTTCAATGTTTTAGCTGGAAATTAAGGTTGGAAGTTGAAAACGTCTTGACTGGTCTGCTAAGGCTCGCTGCTATCATTTAGCTCGGTCAGAAACGGTCCCGGCTGTGAATGTTGAACGCGGCTGTTCTGATTTTATTTACGGCGCGTGGAGAGCGGATCGAGGGAAGGAGGCGGCGAGAAAAACACCGCTTTGGATTCTGTAAAGTCTTGCTGTTTATCTATTTTCATTTTAGAAGCGATTTAAACATGAGAAAAAAACTGAACTATCCCCCCAAAAAATTCTAATCACTACACATACCATGACATACCATCAACTTTTAAGCATTAAAACATTTTGGCATATTCCATTAGGAATTCTATTCTATTCTGGGGGTGCCGTATGGTTTTAACAAAGTCTGTGCAATGCATTTATTTTATTTTACATCAAGGTTTATGCCACGCCTTCCAGCTTACTTATACTTCGTTTCTCATTTATTTGGTTCAAAAGCGTCTCGGTTCTTCAGCGTGGCCTGTAATGTCATTTATTATTTAATATCAAGCATACAGCGTGGCGTTGTTGCATTTTATAGCTGTTGCTTAAACTGAACTGTCGCTAATTTGAAGTTCCTTGTGGTTTTGCAAGGAAAGCGAGAAAAATAGGGAACATCCATAAACCGGTGGGAAAATATCCTCACCGTCACAACAGCGAGCCCAGATCTGTTTCTAACAAACAAGCAACTTGTGTTCTGTGAGGTTTCTATCAGCTGCTTGGACTCTCATTCTGACGGCACCCATTCACCGCAGTGGATCGATTGGCGAGCTAGTGACGCGATGCTACATTTCTCCAAATCTACAAAAGAAGCAAACTCATCTACGTCTTAAATGGCCCGAAGGCGAGTACATTTCCCGCACTTTTTACTTTAAAGGCTTGGATTTGATCAAAGAAGAACCGCTATAAGAAACCAAAGCTACCCTGAAGATCATTGGATAAGGCAGGTGAAGCATCACCCTCGAAAACCAAAAACAACCTCTCCTTCACAGATCATGACCTTTCTCCACGAATCCGACGCGTCCTTTGCTGATCAAAAACAGAGTACATGTCTAATTATAATCATCCTTTCTGTTTCTCCCGTCCAAAGTAAACTCCGAGCCTGATATTTCGGCGCTCTATGGAGTTTCATTGTCATAAAATCCATGAATAGATGAATACATTAGGGGAAGACGCATGCTGGGTCCCCGCAGCAGCTGGAAAATACATTTGTAGCCAGAAACAGATGCCTCGCCACATCTTCACATTTCATCAGGCCATGTTATAAAGGCATGTACATGCATGCATCTGAGAGGACAGCCGCTTGAGGTCACACTCACTGAGTAGATACTTCTTTTAAGTAAGAAATCACTTTGCAACCATTAAAAGTAGTAAGTGTCCATCAGATGCACAGCTCACAATTGAGCCAAGTGGGTCGTATCTTACTTGCTTTTTGTTAATATTAGCCTATGACTTCAGACATACCGCTCTCTTTGTTTTTCCTCGCTGTAATATTAAAAAAAAGTTGTTTGGCTAATATAGTGAAAACAGCTCGGTTTAACGTTAAATGTGCATTCTGTTATGAATGAAAGTCATTTTCGATTCATAACGGCGAAATTTGGTTGTTTTTGCGAATCGCTGTTGATTGTTTGCCATTTCTATCGTGAAATTATGTTCAGCTGCTTGCATCTTACCTTTTATTGCTGAAGCTTGCGTCGCGCTCGCGCAGAAAAATCACGTGAACAATAAAGCCCCGCCCTCTTTGATTTGATTGGTCACCTCAAAATTGATGAGCGTTAAAATTATTGCTTCGCTTTTACAAACGTAAAACGTGACTGTGAATTATAAAAATCATCATATATTATAAAAATACTAAAATATTTATATATTTTATAAAATACAGCACGATCTAAAACGAACACGTGACTAATAAAATACATTTTCAAATATGAAAATCGTCATGAAAATATTGCCCCGCCCTCTTTGATTTGATTGGTCACCTCAAACATTTTGAAATTGGTAAGCGCTAAAATTATTGTTTTGCTTTTACAAACGTAAAACGTGACTGTTAAATATAAAAATCATCATATATTAAAAAGTAATAAAATGTTTATACATTTTATAAAATACAGCACGATCTAAAACGAACACGTGACTAATAAAGTAGATTTTAAATATAAAAATCATCATGGAAATACTTTTAATTTAATAATAACTTAAATGAAAATATAAAATACTGATAAAGTGTACAGTAAAATCAGTTATCAACTAAAATATCATATAAAACATATAATGTTTGAAGATGTGAAATATAAAAATATTTTAGATGTAAAATAAAAAAAAAACATAATAAAATTATTTAAAATACTGATATCATATAGTAAATCACATGCCATTATGTTTTATGAAAGATAAGTGTTTATTTTAAAGTGTTTTTAAATGAAAATTTTATGGAAATAATATGTTTAAATACAAACATTGCCTAAACAAAACTAAAATAAACAACAAAGAAATTGTAATACGCGCATAAACAAATTAATTAATTTGGTCAATGATTCATATTCATTTTTATTAAGTTTCTGTATCCAAATATCTCCCTCATTTGTCCCCAAATAAAGTTTTTTTGTGACTTGGAAACAAAAAAAGCACTGTAAAAACCAGAAAAAAATATTTAGTTTAATCAAAATGCTGAAATGACCATAAACCTGATGAAGGAGTTAACAAACGTGACCGAAAATATATATATATATAAAAAGAATTGCCTCAGAACTGTTCGAATTCAGAAAGTGATGTTAAAAAAATAAACTAGCGAGGGTGAAATATTTGAGGCCCAGATCGGCCGTGTCTTGGAGCTGATTTCAGGTCAGTTTTCTGAGATGTCTTCTGAACAGAGGCCTGGAGTGATGATTTTCTCTTAATCTGATCCAGGATGAGTAAATTAGCGACATCTGTCAGACGGCGGTGAATGAGAGGCCGTGTTAGCATCTGACGGATACATCGAGCCAGACGTACACACACACACACACACACACACAGAGAGAGAGAGAGAGAGAGAGCTCTCCGAACCCACAATGAGACACGACTACAACCCAGCGAGCATCTGTTCTGATGACAGGGCCATGAAAAGAGCAGAAGAAGACATGAAACACATCAGGACTCAACAGTAGGCTTGAGACCTCGAGTCTGCTGACAGAGCTGTCGCTCGCCCTCTTTATTATTCGACGATCACGTGGTTTTTATGCCTTGCAAAAGTAAACATTTCATTCCCAGTGTTTTGTGGACGCTGTATATACACCATATACATAACACCATGGAAATATAATGAAATACGAAAATGTTGGCGTAAACAAAGGCGTTTTTAATTCACGCTACAATATACGTGTCCATATTCATTTTAGATGATGTAGTTATATTTTGATTTGAAATCATACCAAAAATGACATTTATTAGTATTGCACAATTAATAACATTAATGCACTCTCTCTCTATATATACTGTATATAATTACTACAGAATAATCATTTTCTTAACGATTTTCAGGCAGGCTTAACCTAACCCTTCATCGCTTTTATTAAGATGCTGTTTTATTTAATTGCAAAAGACCTTGGATGCAAAATTGACAAACAAAGAGTTAAATAATGAGCAGAATTAACTAAAAAGTCAAACAAAATATGCACGTATATAGATAATAGGTTTATTTACAGCACATTTCGCGCACAGTAGTAATTCAAAGGGAATTTAAAAGGAAATTGAATAATCGTAAAACGTTTTATATTTTTTGAAATCCAAAATTTTTGAAATTAAGGATCTTAATGATTTTCAAACAATTCAGGCAGGCTTAACCTTACAGTAATGCTCCTAATCCTTCATCGCTTTTATTAAGACGCTGAATTTATGAATTTAAATTAAAATTGATTTAATTAAAAGACGTTGGATGCGAAATTCACTTTTACGACAAAAACAAAAAAATGAATCCTCTCAAAACCTATACAGTCTCAGTCGTCAAGCCGCTTTGTTTTTCTGAGCAAAAAATCATACCGACAGCATATTAATTTAGACATATAAGTTGCATGTTAATATATTCTCTGTGCCCAGGTGCGAGATGAGACGAGGACGAACCCGAGCAGATCCCACGATTCAGACCAGACGCCAACGTTTCCACCCGAGCTCCGAAGCCAAACCAGAGCCGAGAGTCGGTTTGTGAATTGCGTAAGTGGTGAGCGTCTCCATAGAAACCAATCTGTGTTTCTGGCCAGAAACGAGTACGCCGATATCTTCTGTAGCCCTGATATGTGGGGCAATTACGTTTTTATGTCCTGGAATATTAGAAAGGTTGTTAAGCGCGGGGCGTAAATCTGTGAGAGAGAGAGAGCGCCGCCCGCATGTCTGAAGGGATTCGAGATTTCAATCGCTGTTTATTTTCCGTTGCGCAAAGCTTTACTTAAACCTGCAGAAAACCTTCTGGCGAGGTTCTCTCAAAAGTTACGAACAAGCCTAGCGCTAACGGAGAAACTGGTTCTAATAATGTTCTCAAAACGTTGGAATGGAATGTTTCGTTCGTGGAACGCTTGTAGAGAACGTTCGTGAGTAACATTCCATAAAGCGATACAAAACGGAATGTTCTCTTAATATTCCATCCATCCATAAAACATATACGTCTTGGTTTAACGCTGCGTTCTCGTTTTTGATGTTTCGGTTGGATGCTTGCCTAATGTTTTAAATATTATTATTTCTTTCAGAACGTTCAGAGAACATTGTTACTTTTTAGCATTTGCAGACTGATCAATGGGATGCTCTCTTAACGCTTGCATGAGCAAGAAAAACAAAAAAACTGGACCTTTCGAACATTCAAAAATAATGTTACTAAGAGCATACTGTATTTTTATCAGCTGGGTTAAAGTGCTGGTCTGGTTTAAGCTAGCATCAAATCTTCCAGTCTGAAAAAATCAAGTTAAGTGAATTATTAAATTGCGTTTTGTCTTGTAACAAAACTTACCTGGTCTTCAATGATGTTCTCAGAACGTTTTTTAGAGACTAATTGACTCTCAAGCGTTCTTTCAATAACATTGATGCGACGTTCATTTAAAGCTATCAGGTTTTAATCATCGTTTTTTGCTACTAGTTTCAGAACTCTCAGAGAACGTCGTTTTGGCAAAACTGCAAAATTGAATGTTCCCTTGACTCTCACAAAACAAATAAAAACCTTCATTTAGAAACAACATTTTGGACATGTTAAAGAAACGTGGTTTTTGTTAGCCGGGTTCAGGTCTGGTTTAGACCATTTTAGCCGGTCTCCCAGTCTGAAGAACCCTTCTCAAACCAGAAAAGCACGGTTTCGGTCCATTTTGGTTCATCGCGCGATTAAAAACCAGAGTGACGTTCGTTCTTAAACAGGTGCACGGTAAGTGGAAAGATCCTAGCGCTCTTGACCCATAACTCAAGTTTCTTGTCAACTACAATCAATTTTAGTGAAAACAGGCCCGGAGCACAAGAAAAGTCCAAACAAGGACTCCAGATGTGTGTTTGGGTCAGACGGAGAACTGGCAGAAGAGCTCAGAAACCGGTAGGAACGCCACGCAATTGGGAAACGACCTTCTGGACGTCCTGCGACGAGAGACGCTTCTGCCAGCTCTCTAACGCGACGGCTTCTGCTTAAAATGCGCTGGCAAATCAAAAACTCCCGCTTCCTTCTAAGACATTTTCTTTCCAGTAAACATCTGATACGTCCGCCGTACGATCAAACGAGCAGGAACCCGCCTTTCGGATCCAACGGGTCGTTTTGTTTGGCTAAATCAAGGAACGTTGCTTTTTGGCTGCATCAATAACTTTGACGAGATTCAACGATGCACAAAATCAGCTAGAAGCTCTAAGATGTTACTTAATGCAAAGTTTGAAAGATCTGCTCTTCGTTAGCTATCGGCTGCACCAGATAACAAAAGCCAGTGCTTATAGATTCGTCCGTTTTATTGACTATAGTCTGTTGCTTAGTAGCTTCTTACATGCAATAGATTGCATTTTAAGGCATAATTGATGTTCATTGTTTAATTTTGTTACATACAGATGTCCCAGAGTGCATTGCAGCAATCTCAATAAAATAAAAAAAGCCTGAATGAAGCAGGAGAAATAATATCAACAATATTTTAAATGGATTAAATTGTTTTAATTTTGTAAATTATTTTATTATCGTATTAATAATATTTTTTCAATGGCATTAATTCAAAAAATTGTACCATTTGATCCAGTATTTGTAAGTGCAATTCAGATGATTCAGAAGTAGCGCATGCATCAAAGATATATTTTAATTATAATCAATTTGACAGCATGGTGTCTGCATCATTACATCCATTAAATCCAGTTTGCATTAAACAAACTAGTATAGCATCAGTGTTACTTTTTTTATTATTTTGAATTAATGTTTTGTCAAATTATTATTAATAATGATATATTTATTCATTCAATTTTACTTATTTTTGTACATCAAAAAAAAGAAAAAGAAAAAGCTGCTTTGTCAATTAGCTGATAAATATGTTTGTATATATAGATAATTATTTCTTTTTGTTATTCATGTTTTTATCAATTTATATATTTATAAAAAAAAAAATATATATATATATATATATATATATATATATATATATAATTAATTGCAAGTTAAATGTGTTAATATATATATATATATATATATATATATATATATATATATATATATATATAACTCTTTTTATATTTTATATTTCAAAATGTAAAAATGCACATACATTTATACACAGAAGTGAATAGAAACAAAGTTAAACAATGAGCATAATTAAATAAAAAGTTAAAAAAAATTATGCATATACAAACAAAATTAAGGCAAGGTTTACTTATAGCACATTTCATGTACAATAATAATTCAAAGGGAATTTAAAAGGAAATATAATCATAAAAAAATTTTTTTAAAAAAAAGATAATAAAAAAAGAATTTGTTCGAATGATTTAAATGTTTTGAAATCCAAAATTTTTTAAATTAAGGATTTAAAAAAGTCCCGAAAAAATAAATAGCTTTTGTACAGATTTAGTGAAAACGTGAATGCAGCGGCATCGGCCCCCGCGCGTTTACGTTCATAGGCCCTCGTGACGTGTCTTTCGAGGCCTGGGCGGTCGTTACAGCAGCTTGTCTTTTCCCATAAGCCCCGGACTGGCTTCTCTGACACGGGTCACGACAGCCAACCCCGTCTCCATGGGCCGGCAGCTAATCGGGGAGAATTTTCCGGCAGCCCAGCGCCGAGTGCCAATCCCAGTCAATGAGGAGGAATGCCGTCCCGAGCATTCCAATGGTAATCACCCCCGAGGTGACGGTTTCGGGGAAGTGACCTGTCGAACAATGGCGCGCAGGTCAATGGATCCCACAGCGCTGAATTCAGCTCCCAGAATGCTAAGCCGTCGTTGCGCGGTCACGCTCGCCCATTTTGGCTCTAAGGATTTGAATCGAGAGGGTCCATCCATCTCGGCAACAATCGCTGGCGGTTAGAGGTAACCGATCTTGACACGCTGATGCCCGTGAGAAGCATCTCTGACTCGGTCAACAAAAGCCTCCGTGTCAGCCGTCGCCTTCCGATTGAAAACCAACCCCCTCCCGCCGGGCCCGAAGCCTCCAGACTCGCGGCCAACTCTCATTACTTACCTTTGTCGACAAGCACGCAAAGACCTCGACAAGTCTATCAACGACTTTGAATTCACTCCATTGGCGTGAAGGCTTTCTTTCAGGAGCGAGAGAAAGACAGACTCCCGCTGCCCCCTCGAATGAATAACGGGGATCACAAAGAAGATGCTCCTCGTCCCGATGGAAAAACAGACATAATAAAGTGGCGGGCTTGCGTTCGTGCCAGCGTTTAGTTGGTGCTCTGGCACCTGCGAGTCACTTTTTAGGAACGATTCGTCACACGCTGTTCTTCCAGCGGGAATTGGGCGAGCGACGGGATGTACTATGACGGATTGTAAAGCGGTCTCAAAGCGGTCGTGTTCCTTCTCAGGGCCAACAGTCACCTCCTTTGCCCTCTTTCCAGTGTCATGGAAATGAAAAATCCCTTCTTCTTTTTTTCTAATCCCAATATGTTTCGGATAAATACATGCCATGTTGGAAAAACATTTGGACCGCGGTGTTGGTTTGCGGTTGACGATTGCACTCGGTTTGGTATTTCACTTATGAGGTGATTCGATCGCAGTCAAGCCAAAGAGAGCACGCACACACACACACACACACACACACACACACACGAACACACCTATAACCTACTCACTCCTCAAACTGACTTAAAACCCAATGCTAACATCCATCAGGTGAAAACAGGAGCTCAGCCGCTTCAAGACGTTTCATTGTATGTTTGAGGATATTTTCAGACAGTTTGCATCGTACAAGCTTAGCAGAACATGCACACGGCGAAAATGTGTTTCTGACATAATGTGACCAAAAAATGACCAGATTTACTTGAAATTGATTTTAAGTCAAATCTAGTGTGATAATATTTCACACAGTGAGTTTTTTCATAGCAAGAACAGTAGAATAACTTTTATCTCTTTTTTTGACTTAAAGTAGTCTGTGGGGTAACTTTTACTTGGCAATCTGATGCAAATCATGACGTAAGTTGTAAATTATATAAATTACTATCGTAAATCAATGTTTTTCCAATGCAAATAATTCATTAAGTATTATTTAAAAATATATTTTAAATAATATAATTATAACATGTATATAATATAATTTGTGTGCATAGATAAAAAAATATATATATATATATATTAATTATTTTATTTTATTTTTTTTAATTAATATTTTTTATATTTTTATATTAATATAGAAATTGTATAAAATTTGTTAAAATTCCACATTTGAATGCTTAATATATATATATATATATATATATATATATATATATATATATATATATATATATATATATTGTACATATATAGCTTAGCTTATGAATTCTCATTACTGGACAATGCTTTTAACAGGAAGGCATACACGATGATGGCTCATCTTACAACCTTTATCATATATATTTATAAAGAGTCACACACACTTGTACATTTATCCCCGGGTCAGTGCAAAGAATGGATAAACAGGAGTTAAATCTAACAGCCGGATCACAACTGGAACTAACTAAAGTCAGAAACCCATCGCTCGAATGCCACCCAAAACCGTCTGACATAATCTACTGATGTCAAGTTTACAGTTAGGGTTGGTTTAGGATCAGCGCGCGTTTTGGGAATCTGGGCTTGAGTTGTCCGAAGGTTTAACCGTACAGGCTGTGCAGGAGCCGCTGAGCGACTCGTCCCGCGAGGTCGAGAGAAACCGAGAGAAACCGTCGGCGGTGGCCCAGCTAAGCGGTCACGTGAGAAACGGCCGGAGGTGCCAAGCCGCACATCTGCAAAGGAACGCCGCCAGCGCGCCGCGAGGAACCCGATGCCTCTTCGTGCAATGACAATCGTACAGCTGTATCTGTTGAATAACACTTTTCACTTAAAGCCCCACAAAGAGCCGCTCTGCGGGCGGAGGGAAACAAATCTTGAACGTATTACTGTATTTACTTTCTTTGGCTGAGCCCCGGTCGGGTCGGCGAGGCAGCGGTGGCTTTTGCGGACGGGTGTTTATTGTTTGGGCTTTGTTGTTTTTGGGTCTTAATTAATGCTATGTTGACGACCTCTGTCACATACACCAGCGAGCAACGATGGAGTCTCACGCGATGCGCAGAGATCTAGCGCCGGAGGAAGACGGACGTGAAAGAGAAAATACACAACACTGTCAGCTTCCTCCTGGTGCGCCGCAGCTTCGTCATTGCGCCAGCGTTGCCGCTAAATGTTATGTTACGTCGAAACGTCTCGACGTTCTGCTTCTGCGAAAGTTATAATAACATACGACTCAAAATGAAACGTTTCAGCTGGACGTCGTTATCCAAATCACAAAAGCAGGCAACACTATTTTAAGGTTTCACGATAATACTTAAAATAAAATTACTGTAATTGCAGTTTGTAGTTATGCACATGTAATACTTACACTTAAGCACATGCTTGATGCACTTTATTTTAAGTAGCTTACGCCTGTGTCATTTTAATGTAATTAGAAAGGTATTACATGCATTTAAGATGCGTTAAATCAAACTTAAGTGCATCTAGATAAGGTATAGATCAATATAGAGCCACTTAAATGCAATTTTGATACACTTTTTTTAAAGTAGCTTGTGCACGAGAAATATTTTGTAGTTATAACGTAACAGTATCAGCCTATTAGATCTACATAATTATAAACTGTAAGTGCTTAGGTACATTTTGTTTTATGTAACTACAACGAGTGTTACCCAGAAATATGTTGTAAGAACGTTTCAGTAACGTTCCCGTTACGTACATATTCATTCGGAAGGTCTTTTTGGTTTTGCGAATATTAAGCGAACCATCCGTTTTATCGCTCGGCAAACTTTATCGGATCATTACTTTTTCATGTTCTCTGCAATGTT
>NC_056723.1:1587584-1650084 GCF_018831695.1 Puntigrus tetrazona | reverse complement strand
ACAGGACAAAATGCTACCAAAACGTATTTATTTTCTTATGTTGCCCGCTTATTTACTACCAAAATATAAGAAAAATAAATACATAAATAAAAATATAAATATATATATATATATATATATATATATATATATATATATATATATATATATATATATATATATATAAATATATATATATATATATATATATATATATATATATATATATATATATTTTTTTATAAAGAAAAAAAATTTTTTTATAACATTTTTTATGTTTTTTTTAACATTAAAAACATGATCATAATTAGTATGATGTAGATAAAACCATTTTAATTACAGCAAATGTAAAAATAAAATAAAAATGCAGGGCTATTTTTAATATTTCAAAATCTAGTTCTCATAAAATGAATTTAAATTAAATGTTGCAAATTAATATATATATATATATATATATATATATATATATATATATATATATATATATATATATATATAATTTAAATTTTAAGGAAATTAAAAAAATTAAATATAAATGTTTGCCTAATTAGGACTCATAAATGTCTAATATTCTAGTAATATACATGCTAATAAACAATTAACAGGTGTAACTCTAAAATAAAATGTTACCTTTTTTAGCTTTTTTTTCGCTTTATAATAGCAATATGATAAAACCACCACACAAGTAATGCACACCACTCCAGTCCACAACTTTTTTGTTAGTTGTTTATAAAAAGGCATTACTGGTGCGTATCTTAAGACGAAACAAAGGACGCCACATGTCTCCCGAAGCAGCATCATTGCTTATGAGCTCAACAGTTCGAAGCACGGCAGCTTTCCACTTTCACTTCATTCTGACGGCACCCATTCACGTCCATTGGCGAGCAATCACCAAATCGGCCGAAAAGAAACGAACTCATCTACGTCTCGGGCCCGAGGGTTTTGGAGAGGAGCCCTTCGGCGGCATGTTTTCCCGGTGGCCCGGCTCTCTTTCAGCGGGGCCTCCTCTCAGCTTCGGGGGCCCTTTGTGCCGTCTGAGTGGGGCTCTCCATTCACGTCTAACAGCGGGATAATAGCCTTCTCATTCTCATCCCCCTCCCGGCCGATTCCCCACTCTAATTGCGTTCCCTTGGAGCGGGAGAAGAGAAGGAGGGGGAAAACAACGCCGCAAAAACCTATAGTTCTCCAGGACTCTTCATTCTCCCGACCCCTGCGCATTGTTTGGGAACAACAAACTGTGAACCCCCGCATTCATCGGCGAGAAAGAGGCGCAACGGTCAAAAGCGCTGGAGAGCCGGAGCGGCGTTTCCCGCGATTCACAGAGGTCCCGGGACGCTGATGAGGTGGAGGTTTAATCCCCGCCGTGCCGGTTAATGGAGGTCTCCTCATTGGTGTTCCTGCATTAGGAATCAAAAGCCACTCGACAATAACGTAATCAGCGTGTTTTCACTGTGAAAAAGCTTTTTAGACAACACCCCCCTTCTCCGAGTCCCCACAAAACCCTTTCAGACCACTCGTTTTTACGAGTCGGATTAATGCGCCGTGTTTTGTGTCCCCCGCCGCTTGGAGGATGAAGTGGAGGTCTGCTTGTGAAGAGATGAGGACAGCTCATGCATACCGTGTCGTCGGCGAGCGGAGCGCTCATGAAAATTCGATAAAGGGCAGAAACGGCGACGGCGACGCCTTACTTAACGGGAAGGAAGTGGCGTTAACGATTAATTAAATATGGCTGATTTGCATTCGCGCTGGAGAGCCGGCGGGTCTGGACTTCCTGCACTTGCGAGAAAAAAACAAATATATAATTAAATACATCTTCATTTATTTACCCCGAGAAGCAAAATGACTGTTTTCTTTGTGCTTAAAATATCCCAGAGAAGTAAACTGCAGTTTCTTAAGTCTTGGTTTCCGGTAAAAAAAATAAAAAAAAAAAAAAAAAATATATATATATATATATATATATATATATATATATATATATATATATATATATATATATATATATATATATATATATATAAACAAACAAATAAGTATATTTATGTCAATACAATAAGGACAAATGTACATTTAATTCAAAGGAGAAAACTTTTTTTTTGTACCTGCCCAAACATTTAAAATTAAATTAAATAAAATTAAATTAAATTAAATAAAATAAAATTAAATTAAATTAAATTAAATTAAATTAAATTAAATTAAATTTTCTATACAAAAATATAAACATTGTTAGATCCAGAAGCATTTACTTTTTAAAAACCTATTATTTAATACAAGCCCCCATGTTGTAATCAAGAAAAGCTATTAATGTTTGATTATATATATATATATATATATATATATATATATATATATATATGTATGTATTCTTGCTTTCATTAAAAACTCATTCGCAATTATTATTGCTTCAGAAAGTAAATGCATCTTGATTTAAGAAGTTTAGATATCGGTATCCTTACTATCATAATACAGTCATTTCTGCTGAAAATTAATTGCAAGGAGGTTTTGTGTTCATGAAACGGTCATGCGGACTATTCTATGCCTGTAAACTCAGGACGTTTTGAGACGTTTCTCGCTTGCTAAATTCATTTATCAGATTCACACGAGCAAACAAACAAACAGCTGCCAGGCTGAATCTGCCCGGAGCCGACGAGTTTCCCGGCTCTTTCCAATGAAACGGACGACAGGCAGTCAGGTTTCGCCGCCCGAAACGTCGTTCATGACAAGATTCGCCTTCAAACATTAAAAGCAGCCTTTCAAACGTGAACCGGCATAATCAAGATGGATCCGCTTACTGGAACAAACAAATCGAAGCAAAAGCATCCGGCGAATCGGAGGCCGTGGCGCTGACGTCCGGACGAGTTGAGCCAACGTCACGCGCACGACCTCTGACCTGCGGCTCAAAACAATCCTGTTTCATTGCTCTTTTATAGAAATAAAGCATCAGGGTGGAGCAACTCAACAATGCAGAAATTATGCAAAATAGTAATAAATTCAATAATGCTTGTGAGATAATCTTATGAGGCCCATTGCCAATAAACCTTTAATTAAAGCAATGAACGCACAGATAAGACATGTTTACGCTAAGTCTGGAGTGTTTTGTTCGCCGCTGAATGATGACTTTTATTAGATCTGTCATTTGATCGGATTCATGCTTTTTTTGGAGCTTTTTTGCTTAGTGTTTTTTTTTTGTAGTTTGATGCACATTTTAAACAGTGCTGCGTTGACTAATTAAACTGAAAGCTGTTTAAAAGCATTTTGGTTCATTTAATTGTATAAAATAACACATGTTAGAGGAATAACGTCAACATAAAAAAATAGAAATGCATCTTTTGGCAACTGAGTGAGATAATAAAAAAAATTTGCTCAAACTAAAACTGAAATAAAAATGCAAAGATGAATAAATACGTAAGATTAAATGCTATGCGATTATTCAAGCTGTATTAAATAAAACTCTGCTAAATGTGTAAATGCATTTTATTAAAATTAATAATTAGTTAATTAAAATGATTTGCTTATGCTGCTGAAAACAAAAAACCTAAAGCTAAATAGAAATATAAAAACAATAAAATCATTTAACATTTAAAACATTTACAAAAAACTAAACTTAAATCAAATTAATATATAAAAATACTATATTATTGTTCCTCACTGATAAATAAAGATATATATAAATTTTTAAATATTTTTTATTGCATATATATATATATATATATATATATATATATATATATATATATATATATATATATATATATATATATATATATATATATAAATATATATATGTTTTTTTTTTTTTTATTATTAATTATATATATATATATTTATTATTTTTTGTGCATATATATATATATATATATTCTTTATTATTAATTATATATATATATATATATATATATATATATATATATATATATATATATATATATATATATATATATATATATATATATATATAGTGTATTTCTGAATATTTTAACTTACACTAGTACTTCAGCCCCATCTCTTACTACACCCCGAAACCTGGAAGTGGGTGACCTTTGACCTCCAGGAGATCTACACATTAAGAGGAGTTCATTATTATCTGGCGGCTCAAAGCTTCCCGGCTCTCTCCACAACTGTGTTCACACCTTTGAGTATTACCTCAGACGTTATGCTTTATGAATATCAATTCATCAATGTTCAACTCCCTCGCATTCCTCACCGCCTCCCTCTGCATTTGGAAATTAACTCCGAGCGCGGTATTTAAAGAGACACACCACTATTTCTGATGCAGTAACAGCTGTCCTTAAACAGAGCGGACTGCATGCATTTTTTTCCCCTTATAGCTATAATTCATAGGTATTGTTATATGTGTACGCAACGACAAAAATACAGCATGACTGGTTTTGTTACTTAAAGTAACAGGTGGCGCTTGATTTATATGCGCAGGGGCGCATACGAGCTCTATTCAATCCAAGAAAAATGCGCTTTTGTTCAAGCGCGAGTACAAAACGTTGACCGAAGCCTTCCGCCACTCGAATGAATTCTTCCGCTGGTTAAATATTAGCCGCTCGTGACCCGGGGCTTCACCCTGCGCACACAGGCGGGACGAAACGAACTTCTCAAACTCCAGAGACGCGGACGCAGGCCGGAAAACAAGAGGAGATCGCGAGCTGTATGAACACGGCGCCAAGCTGCAAAGCGGCCATTTTATTAAATGAGTGAATAAAAAAAATTAATGGAAATAAATGAATGCTGCTGTTATGGAGGAAAGTGTCGGGTGTTCAGCTTTTTGTGCGCTTCAGAGCTCAAAAAAACGTATTAAAAAATGCACTTAAAAGTAAAAAAACGTGCATAATATTAATTAAAAAAAGCAAAAAAGCAACGTGTATTTCGGTCTTTTTAGTGCGCTTTATTTTAAAGCGACTGAACGTAGTTGTTTTGCGAACTTTGGAGCCCTGTACGGTTAAAAGATGACTTTTCGTACCATTTTTTTTTTTACCGTTTTTTTTGCGGTATTCGGTTCCCGCTCACGAAGCTACTCCACATCCCGAAGAGACGCTTGGAAAGTAATTCGCCTTCAGAATTACTCTGAAACGGATATTTTGCGGTAAAAACTGCTCTTGCTGTTGTATTTTAATACTCGTTTGTCGCGTTACGACTAAAGCGTTATTGTAACTTCTTTTTAGCTGTTGTGTGAATAACGTTACGCCGTTAAATGCACTGAATTGCGAAGTTAATGAATAACGAACCAATTTCAACGGTATTAAATTACGCTGAAAGACATTTTAGTTTATCGTGTAAATGCTTGTCTATATATTAATTAAGCTATATTCTGTTAATTAAGCCATATTTCAGTAGATACTATGAGTCAAAAGATCTAGCTAAACTAATAAATAATAAAACATGCTAACTAAAATAAACGTCATTTATTCGTAATTGACATAAGCGCGTGATACGTCGTCACGTTACGTTACGTCACGTTACGTTACGTCACGTTACGTCACGTTAAATTACGTTACGTTACGTTACATTACGTTACGTTACATTACGTTACGTTACGTCACATTACGTTACGTCACGTCACGTTACATTACGTCACGTCCACGTTACGTCACGTCACATTACGTCACGTCACATTACGTCACGTTAAATTACGTTACGTTACGTTACATTATGTTACGTTACATTATGTTACGTTACGTCACATTACATTACGTTACGTCACGTTACGTTACATTACGTTACGTTACATTGTTGTTGTTTTTTTCCGAAACACTATTTTCCAAAGAGAGACTTTCGTAAAGCAGGCAACGTTTTTGAAACATTTCGCATTCGTAATTAGCACTTTCGTTACGAGAACGCCGTTTTTTTTCCCGCCGACGCAGATCGCGAAAGTCAAATCCGTGACGGCAGGGAAGTCCGAAGAAAGTCTGAGCAACTTGTGAGCAGATAACGACAACGTTTTATGTTTTTTGGCGCGCTACGAACCGCCACATACGAAAAAATACTTTTGGGCATCTTTCCGTTTCAGCGTTTGTCCCGACGGCAGTCGAGCGTTTTTCAAAGCGCGCTTGTTTTTCTATTTAAATGTTGGCAAAAGGTGAAGTTCCCGAACTCCTCGGCCGTCCGAAATAAAAAACGAAACGGCTGCGGGCCGCCGCCAGGGCCTAGCCGCGGCGGGCGCTCAAAACCGCAGGACGCTTTTCTCACGGCGCGCCGCTCGGGGGTCAGGGGTCACCGTCGCAGAGCTCGGGGGTGATTCGGTTCGACGCGGACGCTTTAAAGCAGATTTACAGAGCGAGAAATGAATCTTTCGCCGAGCTGATTTACAGGCGCTCCCCGAGGTCGTCGCGTTCGCGTTCGTAATTTATTTGAAAAAGGCAATAAGAGCGCTGTCGTTCCTTGTAGTAGATCAATATCCTATATTTGCTTTTCTTCCGAGAACAAAACTTCAGGTCATCAAAAGCGCACCAGGATGGTTTCTGGGAGAAGGGGGTTATTGCGACTCGCTGCCAAGAAAACAGCATCGACTTAATTGCTAATTATACGTTTCAGACAGACGGAGCGAAAGAAAAATATTTTATCATGCAAAGCAGGACCACAAACGTCAGGAGGGGGAAAAAAATGATTTCCTAAACATCGTAAAGCGCACATGGCACGGGGCCTCGGAACAACAAACAGATCTGAAATGTGTCGTGTGAGTCTGGCGGGGAGTGGAAAGAGGAAAAACATCCTCCGGTCCTGCCAGCACAAACATCAGCGGCAAGCCCAAGGTCGCAATCTCATATTATTTGTGTCAGACCAAACATGCATCAAAAAACTTCAGCGGACCACATTTCATATCGCGCCGAATTGAATGTGAAAACAATACTTTTCCCAAACAAGGGATCGTCGGGAGCGCGCAAATCACGGGGCGGCTTCGTCCGGGGCTTTCGCAGTCGACGAGAGACGAGATTAGAGATGTCGCGTGATTATCTGACGCGGACGTTCATGGCGCTGAGGAAAGAAATGGGAAGGGTTTTCGCTTCTCTTGCGAAACCAAATTGAATTGAGTAATGTTTTTATTCACGCATTATGCATTAAACTGAGTGAAAGAGGCAGTGAAGATATTAATGTTTTTTTTTGTTTTGTTTTGAACTTTCTATTCGTCACAGAATTCTTGAAATCTTGATTTCCTAAAAAATAATGAAATAATATATAAAGCAAATTCTTTTAAATATATATATATATATATTTATAAAAATCTATATATATGTGTGCATATATATATATATATATGTTTCAATAGAGAACTATAAAAAATCAGTGATTAAAAAAAGTTTTAATTTCATAATTACGTCTTTATTTTCTCATTTTATCATATATATATATATATATATATATATATATATATATATATATATATATATATATATATATATATATATATATATATATGTGTGTGTAAAATAAGGAATGTGCTGCTGTTCTGTGGTGGAAAAAACTTCCATAATATTATTTTGTAATATTACACAATATTGCTTATTTTATCATTATTATTATTATTATTTTTTTTTTTTTTTTTTTTTTTTTACAGTATACAGATTAACTATTTTGGTAACACTTTACAATAAGGTTCATTAGATTAAGTTAACAGCAATTAATGACATTGGTTAACAAGAACTAATTTACTGAATTTACTAATGCATTATAAAAATCTAAAGTTTTGTTTGTTAACATTAGTATTATTAATAGTATGTATTTTCATTAAACGACATTAAAAAAGATAGTGTAGTAAATGCAGCGTTCATGATAACAATTTACCAATTAATTTATTTTTTGATCTGCTCCTTGGTATAGACGTCCTTCTTACCAACGGCAGACAGTGGCTTACATGATGAAGAGGTTCGCTTAATCGTGTTATCATTCGCTCTTAACTTTGTTTTAACAAGAGCGCAGTCCATGTTATATCACGGCTTTCCAGACATTAAAGGAGGACATCCTGATGAACGTCTCTGACCGCCGCGCACCTACAGACGCAGGTGTGTCCGAGTTCACCTCGTCCACTTCAGCTAAAGGAAGCCATTTGTCTGAACAGCATGTTCGCTGGCACGCGTTTAACCCCTCAGCGAAGCGTACACAGTCTGTCCGAAACCTTTTAAACGCTGCCATCCGTCACGGCTCCTTCTTTGTTGTAGAGCAAGGTGATGAACATCTCCAAATAGTCCGAAATGGAGCTATTGTTGATCTGAATTAATGTGTTGCACGAGCCACATTTGCACTCTTAACCGATTCAGGTTTTCTTTCATGCATGCATGTTAAACGGCAAAAGTGCATGAGATCAGACGTTTTCAAAGGCAATCCAGGCCGCTTTTTAATGTGAGCGTAAGCATATTATATATATGTCATATTTGAATGCAATCATCATTCATAGGTAAGAGCAAAAATAATAAACGTAATATGTTTGTCGTTTAATTTTTACATTACAATAAATTAGATAAGTATTTATTTTTTGTGTGTTGGACCACCAATAAATTCTGCACCTTATGTCATTTTACTATTATTTATGTACTATTTTCTTTGCTTTTTATATTTATATTTTAATAAATGTTAAGTTTGTATGTGCTTTTGTCAGTTTGAAAACATTAATTTTTATTTTAGTTGTAATTTTAGTACTTTAGTTCATAGTTCATTGTTTTTATTAAATTTTTTTTTTTTATCTAACGTTAATCCATATTTGAATGACCAAAAATATTATTTATAAATAATAAAATAAAATAAAAATAATATTAATATTATTTTTTTAAATAATTATAAAAACAAAACATAAAATAAAAAAATCTAAAATAATTTTTGCATTTAAAATTATAAAATAGTCTTAATGACTTGTTTTTTGGGTCATATTATATTTATTCCTATTTACTAGGCCTCGAAAAGCTGTCACTGTTAGCATTTCCAGATCAGAATTACATTAAAAGCGAACTTTCGTGGGGCCTCTCATGTTCAAAAGCCTTCAAAAGCCTTATAAAGTAGGCTCGTTCACAGAAACGGTGTCATTTTTTTCTCCGCGAGGGCTAGTCTATCCAGTTCCCAGCATGCATTGCGTCTCGAGCTCCCCGCGCTTGGCGCGCGGTACGTTTACGTCCGTTGAAACGCCGTTAAATTTAAGTCAGCGGATGGTCAACAAAGACTCTAAAATAAATTATGCAATGTTGTGCACATCACAGAACGCACGGGAAGGAGACATCCAAGAGAAACATTCTCCTGATGGACTGGAAATCGTGAAGAAATCGCCCCGAAAGGCATTTCACCTGCTGTCTGTGGGAAACCTCCTGCGGTACGTTCAGTTAGCGCACGGTTGGGCCCCGCGGATGCGTTTGCCAAGAAAAGCCGTGAGTCATGAAGCCAGAGCAGAGCGCTGGGATGTTAAACACATCGGCTGTTTCCTGCTGAGTCACAGCGCTCGTTTAGTCATTACGCCGCGATTAGCCGCGCCGCTAAACGGATAAGTGAGTAGCAGGCCGCCGAGCGGAAACGTCAGGTCCAGGGAAGGGTCTGAATGCGCTCGTGGAGCCACATTTGCTCCGTGCTGCACTTCACTTTCACAGCTGTGCTTGCTTTCGGGCAAAAGATGATTTGTGTTAGCGGTTGCGCGATAGCAGTGCGCTAAAAAAATGGCGCGGAAACTACTACTCTCTTATAAGTTGCTGGTACATTTTAAAAACAGTTGCGAGTAGCACTGAGGTACGCGTGTCTTTTTGGTGCAGCGCGCTTGAAAAATAGTTTTGGGGGTAATAAAAAAAGGTTTGGCGAAAACGACTGAATCTCTTCAAACCTACGATAAATGCGTTTACTGTGAGTCGCCATTTTTAGTAGAACCGGATTGATTTGACCGCATCTGCAAAGCATGCTGGGTAACCGGCAGTGCCGTAGTACACGAAGGATTTTAAGTGAGTCAAAAGGGACTTCGGAAAGAAATACATTTTTATAAAATGTGCAAAAAAAAAAAGAAAGAAGAGAGAGTACATTGTAATAAACGTAGAATGTGTGCTACTTTGTCCCTTAGAAGTTGCATGAATTTAAAAAAACTTTTTTGAGTATTGTGATAACTTTTCATCAAATGCACTAAACATAATGTGTTACTAAATTATTTAATTTAACCAGGAAAGACTGATATTACAGGTGTGTCCTTGCATAAAGGGACAGCAATACAGTCAGTTTCATCACAAAACATCTACAAAACAAAGACTGAGAACACTTAGTTCTAATTTATTTACATAGATGGATGGATAGATAGATAGATAGATAGATGGATGGATGGATGGATGGATGGATGGATGGATGGATGGATGGATGGATGGATGGATAGATAGATGATAAATGAAGATGGATGGATAGATAGATAGATGGATGGATGGATGGATGGATGGATGGATAAATAGATAGATAGATAGATAGATAGATAGATAGATAGATAGATAGATAGATAGATAGATAGATAGATAGATAGATAGATAGATAGATATGATGGATGGATGGATGAATGGATAGATAGATAGACAGATGATAAATGAAGATGGATGGATGATAGATATGGATAGGATAGATAGATATAGATAGATAGATAGATAGATGATAATGGATGGATGATGGATGATGGATGGATGATGGATGGATGGATGATAGATAGATAGATGATAAATGATGGATGATAGATAGATATATAGATAGATAGATAGATAGATAGATAGATAGATAGATAGATGGATGGATGGATGGATGGATGGATGGATGGATGGATGGATGATGGATGGATGGATGGATGGATGGATAGATAGATAGACAGATGATAAATGAAGATGGATGGATAGATAGATATATAGATAGATAGATAGATAGATAGATAGATAGATAGATAGATAGATAGATAGATAGATAGATAGATAGATAGATAGATAGATGGATGGATGATGGATGGATGGATGGATGGATAGATAGACAGACAGATGATAAATGAAGATGGATGAATGATAGATGATAGATGGATGGATGGATGATAGATAATGATAAATGATATAGATAGATGGATGGATGGATGATGGATAAATAGATGGATGGATGGATGGATGGATGGATGGATGGATGGATGGATGGATGGATGGATGGATGGATGGATGGATGGATGGATAGATAGATAGATGATGATAATGAAGATGGATGGATGGATGGATGGATGGATGGATGGATAGAGAGATAGATAGATGGATGGATGGAGAGATGGATGGATGGATGGATGGATGGATGGATGGATGGATGGATAGATAGATAGACAGATGATAAATGAAGATGGATGGATGGATGGATGATAGAGAGATAGATAGATGGATGGATGGGGAGATAGATAGATGGATGGATGATAAATGAATATAGATAGATGGATGGATGGATGGATGGATGGATGATGGATAAATAGATAGATAGATAGATAGATAGATAGATAGATAGATAGATAGATAGATAGATAGATAGATAGATAGATAGATAGATGATGGATGGATGGATGGATGGATGGATGGATGATGGATAAATAGATAGATAGATGAAGATAGATGGATGATGGATGGATAGATAGATAGATAGATAGATAGATAGATAGATAGATAGATAGATGATAAATGAAGATAGATAGATATATAGATAGACAGACTATTTTAAAGAAACATTTGCATTTGTACATGTCCAGATATAATTATTTTAAGGAGCATTTAATTGTATGTTTTATTTTGCACTTAATTTACCTCAAAACAACAGCGATCTATCACTTTAGGCATGTGCATAATTTCTACTTTCATTTAACAAAGTGTGTTTTTCTCACACATTTCCACAACATTGTATAAAATACACAGAGAAGTGTTTATGAGGCCGAGCGTCACTATCACTACTACTTCCTGCGTCGAACCTCGGTTAAATACAACACGTCCAGAATATCCCAAAACATACATTTTTATTTATTAAACTGGAAAAGTATACTTTACATTTATCCGAAAAGGCACCCATTTAATTGAATTAAACCGAATGTTTGCAGTAAATGTGTTACGAGGCAAACTCTGGGAAACTCCAGCCGGTTAATACATATTTATCACCTGTCGAAAACACTTTGTTTGTCAGATCTGCCTCAGACTGAGTCTCTCAGACACGGGTCCGGTCCGGTTCGTGTTTATTTCCCCCGGTCCGGCCGTATCTCAGCAACCGCCTCGTCTCCAGCTGCCGGACTTTCCTCTCCGCAAACCAAACACAAGAGCACAGCAAACAGCCGCTCGGCCGGAGAGACGTGAAGACACAGAGCTCTGAACCCAGTGGGGAGAGGTCGGCCTGAACCCAGCTGACTTCTGAATGTTTAAAAAAAGGATTCGAAATGTGGGTCATTTTAACATTTTGCAAGACATTGTGGTTATTATTGAATGTTCCCTGAATATTGTGAACATAATGAACGTCCAACTAAAATTAGTGTTCCATATACAATGTACAAACAACGGTTTTGTACTATATATATATATATATATATATAGCACAAAACCGTTCTATCTACAGACCAGTTGACGCATTAGATAACAAAAAATACGTTCTAAAAGCTTTTTCTGATGAGTTAAAGGCCTCCAGACTGCATTGTGTCGTCGTTTTTCTGTTGGTGCGAGTAAATTTAGCAATTTCTGTTCCATATGAGAAATCAAACATCAAATGAAAGGAAAGAGCAACAAAATAACTCTTGATATTTTTCCTTTTAGCGTAGCTTAGCATAGATCATTGAACCGAATTGGACCGTTAGCATCGCGTGAAAAAACGTGGTCATTTTTGAACGCGATGCTACCGGTCTAATTGGATTCAATGATCTATGCTAAGCTACGTTAAAAGCGCAATCGCCTGAATGGATTCGAAAACGGTAAAACTCAACTTAATAACTCCGGGAGAGTCGCAGAATGAGTCTATTTCCAAAAAAAGTGAACTTCGGTTAAATACAACACGTCCAGAATATCCCAAAATATAAATTTTTCTTTATTAAACTGAAAATTTTTTCTTTATTAAACTGGAAAAGTATACTTTACATTTATCCAAAAAGGCGCCCAAATTTGTATCGCAATATATTTCTTAATTTCGGTCAATAATATATAATTCCAATATCGATATGAAGACTTTTGATGAATTTTAAGCATCCTTGCTAAATAAAAGTACTAAAACTTGACTATTTCTTTCTGGCTGAAGCACATTTTTTGTAGAAAACAACAACAAAAATGTTGTACGATGGCAAACTTTCTTGATTATTATGCCTGAATGTTCATAGTACGCGATATAACTATGGAAGAGTCAGAAAAATATCGAAACTCTTGATATTTTTCCTTTTAGCGTAGCTTAGCATAGATCATTGACTCCAATTGGACCGGTAGCATCGCGTGAAAAAACGTGGTCATTTTTGAACGCGATGCTACCGGTCCAATTGGATTCAATGATCTATGCTAAGCTATGCTAAAAGCGCAATCGCCTGAATGGATTCAAAAACGGTAAAACTCAACTTAATAACTTCGGGAGAGTCGCAGAATGAGTCTATTTCCAAAAAAAGTGAAGAACTGTGAAAAAAAACAACGCTCTGTGAAAAGCGTTTCGGCCCCGCCCACACCCGAAGCTCATTGGACCAAAAATCCTGCTTCTTACGAATATTAAACATCAAACTTGGAGAACCGGTATTGATTTGGCTCAAGCCAACAAACAGGCCAGAAATGCCCTAGAAAACTGATAATGAATCAACTTTGCAGCGTTATGAATCAACATTCATTTGACTGGAGATGAATAATGCCACTATTGTTAGCAGCAATCCTTTGTCTTTTCCCTTCCAGGTATCCAGGACTTTGAAAGCGTGTCCCGCGGGACGGGCGGCGCTGGCATGCACAGGTGCGCACCTTAATTACACAAGTCACCCCGCTCGGGTTAGATATTAGCCCGTATCAAACAGCCCATTGAAAAGAGGCCGAGATCAAAACCGCGGCCGCTATGGCAGTTTTGATTAAGTACCGTACGCGCATTGATCTCCCAGATTAAAGACAGGAAGTCACAATGGCAGCTTGTTACGCCGGGTTTGAAGCCCTGCCAGGTCGTGAGTCACCCGAGAGTCCGGCTCACCTCGGCAACCGGCTCCTTTCTGACGGCGCTTCAGATGGATACGGTGCCTGGGTAGGGTCATAGAGTCGAGGTGAACTTTACTCTAGTCAAAGCCGTATCCTGCAAACAACATCTCTCAGATAGAAGTGTGGGAATGTGCTCTGGAAGGAGGAGATTGAGAGAAAGCCATCGTTCAGCGTGATTGTATCCTGTGAACAAGGTAAACCTGAAGTGAGGGATGAGACGCTGGAATGTTAATCTAGTAGTGATGTTAAAAAAGGCTGCTATTTGGTATTTTAATATAGTATCTTATATTTACATATTCTGCCATTTTAAAGGATTTATAAGTTTGCAGATTATTATAGTACTCATGTTTTTTTTTTATTTAATTTTACATATAATTTTTTTTAATGTTTTGTTATTGTTTATGTACCTGTGGAAATGTATAGATTTTCTATTAATACAGCTTAATTTTTTTATTTTCTTTTAGTTAGTAATTTCAGTGCATCAAACTTAACGTTTTTAATTTTTTTATCAGTTTTTTTAAAAGCAGACTTAAAAAAAAAATATCACAACTGTTATTTCAGTATAATTTATGTAATTTAAATTAGCTATAATTCTATAATATTTTGGATTTAGGTTTTTTAATGTCAAATTTCTTAATTTTAATTTTTAATTTCAGCAATTTTGGGTTTAGCTTAAAACGTCGGGTTTAGTTTAAAATAAAAATAAATGTATAATAAAATTAAAAAAATTATCTTTAATATTTTCAATTAGCTTTAATTTTTTTGCACTAATTCCAGTATATCAGTAATTCCATTTTAATTTAGTTTTTTGAAAAACAACAAAAAATGTAAAATTAAAAATAAATGTGTAGGTTAAGGTTTCATGACGTAGCGATTTTAGTACTATATTAATATTTAAAATTTGTTTTATTATTTATTTATACATTTATAAGTTCATGTTTTCTTTTTCGCTTAAATTTGAGTCATTTTGTAATTATGGATGACGAGTAATGATCATCATCTTTTTGCATCATTTCTATATAGATTTATTCATTTACATTTTATTTATTTCAGGTTTATTTTTGGCAACGTGAATAATTTATTTAGGTTTCTCTTTTTACCGTTGCATTTATTTTACCCTATGCTTTTATTTTAGTTACTGAAAAAACCCCAAAAAAAAGGTTTTAATGGTTTTAGTTTTAATGAACAGTCTGGAGTCTGTCACTCTGGAAACCGCCTTTCAGACATGTTTGCGAAGCGCAGATCTGGAACGTTTGCGTTTGAAAACTGTAAAGGCTTTTGCGGTCGATCTGCAGTGCATCTGGTCTGTATGCAAATATGATTTGTCATTGCCCCGTTCGACCGTTTTGGAAGCTCTCTAATGTGTCACGGACCGCTGCTTTGCCCGAGCAGAAGGAAAAGCGAGAGTGTTTCCATGTCTTGTGTGCCCCACACACACACACACACACACACACACACATTGTATCATGGAAATCCCACAGATTACAGGCCACCGTTCACATAATTGCTATTCCACAAACCAGAGCGTAATCACCGTTTCCTGCGTGACGAGTTCCTGCACCCAGAAACGTCTTTATAGAGTCAGGGGGATGTCATATGGACGCTCCTCTGAAAACGCTCACTCAGACGGGTTCGAGGCGGCAGGTGTCCTGGAGCTGGTTTTGCACGGCTCCGCTTTGAAGGAGAAGACGAGCGTGTCCTCAAGCAGCCATTTTTACATTAAGGGTCACAGGCATGAGCCCAAATGCTTGCTGATTTGTAAAAAATGAACGC
Organism: Puntigrus tetrazona; assembly: GCF_018831695.1. NCBI lineage: Eukaryota > Metazoa > Chordata > Actinopteri > Cypriniformes > Cyprinidae > Puntigrus > Puntigrus tetrazona. Next base: position 1,634,194 of record NC_056723.1, on the reverse strand, counting down.
TTTTGTTTAGCAAGGATGCATGAAAGCCACGGGATGAGTACATTTCTGAGGGATGGTGCGACGCTGGAGTGGACGACAAAATGACATTTTACCATGTGCTATTTGAGATTGAATTCGTATTTCACTATTGGCGTTGGTGTTGATAAAAGCCGTTGCTGAGCATTCGGTGAACCCCTAGTATTCGGCCAATCGCAATGCATCAGCTGCGTCGGCTGGCCAATCAGAGCGGACTGCTTGACGGAAAGAACGGTCTTTATAAGAAAACAACGTGTTTGAGAGAGGCGGGGCTTAGAGGAGCTACGACAATGTACGTTATTTACAAAATGGTGTGTTTCTGCAACATTTTCGAAGCGCGCCAACATATTCTGTGATAATATACCACTTTAACACACGGTTAACTCTTTCCCTGCCAGCGTTTTTTTAGAAAGTTTGCCAGCCACCCCCAAGATTTTCACCCAAATTCGATTTTCTGCTACGCATATATGAACATATTATACATCAAAATAAATAACCGAACCTCTGCTTTTGTTCTATCGTTATGTGTTGATGTTTTATCATCGCTAATACATTTTAGACAAAAAAAAGGACGTAAAAACCCACTTTTAATTCGAAGGACTGCATTTTCAAGCAAAATGCATTCAGATATCATATTCTTTCACCCGTAAATAATTATATGAACATTTCTGTGTCTGTAAAGGCATCTCCATCACCGACCGGCCTACGTTGTCCCAGTCGAACACGATTCACATGCATGATCTACATATATGATCTATGTTATGATCCGTATTGTCTCCTTCTATTCATGACGAGTCGTGCTTATGGTGCTGAAAGTACCAGCGCTTATGTACGAGTCAGATTAAATGTGTTCAGTTCATTCGGTAGCAGGAAAGTTTTCTTTCAGTGTGGATGTGTCCGTCTGAAAGAAATGGCTCCTAGTCTTTCTTTAGATGCGCTCTTGCCCTCTGGAGCTCCAAACAGACAAATGCAGGCAGACAGGAGGTGATAACCCGTCCTGATAATCTCGTCAGCTTTGACCGATCTGTTCATTTGGTGGATAGGGAGGAATGGAGAGATGATGGGGGAGGATTTTTAGAGGACGAGGGTCTGGTGAAGTCTGAGACACGAGGAGGAAACAGGATGATGTGAAGAGGAAAAATGTGGATGTTATGAGAAAACGTAAAAGATGTGACCTGACCTTTTCTGTGAAGATGTTGAGACTTGAACCGTTTTCGTGTTTTTATTTAAGAAAGGTATTTTAGCCCGTATTATACGGCGTAAATCGTTCCTGAATTTTAGTTTGGTTATTAATTGTAACAAATTGTATAATGTTAATTATATTAATTATAAAAATCACATTTCAATTAGTTTTGAATAATGTTTATTTATAAGCTAATATATTATTATTATTATTGTTTAAAAAATATTATTTGTGATAGTTTTTCTCACTTTTGGATAAGTAAAGTAAAAAAATTGAAATCCATTTTTTTATCATTTTATAATTTTCAATACTTTATTCAATCCTATTATATATATATATATATATATATATATATATATATATATATATATATATATATATATATATATATATATATAATGCCAATAAGACTTATATTTATATATTAAAATCATCAGTTAAAAATAAAAAAAACAAAGTATTAGCATGGCATCTAGACCATCTCAATCCTGTGTGTGTGTTGTGTGTGTGTGTGTGTGAGAGAAAGAGAGAGAGACAGAAGGTCAAGCCAATAATATTCTCCAGTCCTGTTTGAGATTAGATTCCAGGCATTCTGTAGGAACCTCCCACAATGTGATCAATCTCTCAGACACACACACACACACACACACACACACACACACACACACACACACACACACACACTCACTCTGTCCATCATTAAAAATCTAAAATCGGCCCCCTGGTCTGATCTCCACTGAGACACTGTAAACACAGAAGATACATCCATTCATCAGAGATGTCACACATGGAGGAATGGATGGGTAGATGAAGATAATTGAAGATTCAGGCAGGTAATGTTCAGGTTGTATGTTAGATTGGTGCTGGGTTGTTAGATGGTTGTTTATGATGTGCATAGGGCAGGGCTTAAAGTTATGATCTCCAGCGAGAAGAAAAACTATCCCACAAATATCCTACAAATATCCCTATCCCCTTTGAAAGCAGCACAGCTTTGACTCTCAACCGGACTGACATTACTAGCCACTCAGAACGTTGAGCTTTTATTAAAGGAATAGTTCACCAAAAACGAAAATTACGGCATATTTTACTCACCCCAAAACCACCCTGGGTGTGTATATGACTCTCCAATCTTTTTTTTACCTACCAGCAATGTAAAAATGACTATATTAGTACATGTATTAGTGTATATTTAGTATATATTAGTACGGCCCGTTATAAATGCATTAGAACGAGTATGCACACAATATTGTACCTGACCTGTTGAAACACGTGGCCCCATAGTACGCAGTCCTGTATCGAATAGTGACCTCTGTATTAGAAACCCATTGTATTGTGTGTGATAACCACACTTAATACGCTTGACTCAACTAAATATCACCGCTGTGGATTCTCAAGGTTTAGTTGACAATGAGAGTCGGTGAAACTGGAGAAGGTGCAGAGGTGAGGTGAGAGTCAAACCCAACACTGACATCTAGTGTCTCTGGTCTCTTCAGCACCGCTAATAAATCACATTAAACGCTCACTTAAGAAGGGGGTGGGACTCTTTTCACTTGCACCAATAGGAAGCCACATAGTAACGTCCTGGCAACCACTCACAACATGGCAACCGGTTTTGCCCGGGCAAGTAAACTTATTTTGTTCTTCTCCTTCTCCACACTCTTTGCTCCTGCTTTCCCACACACACACACTGTGGAAACGAGACTGATAATCATCTCTGTAAATTCCAGCTCCTCTAAGAGGTGCAGAAAGGAGCGACACGCCACATAAACAGCCAGAAACTGAGAGGAAAACACGCGTTTCGCACGCCTCATGTAGGGCTGTCAAGCCGGGGCAGATCGCAGGTATGCGAAGGGCCTTCGGCGGGATGATGGTCGGAGAGGACGGGTCTGAGTTATTGCGACGGCTTCGTCGACATAAAGCGAAGGCTCAGACAGACACGGGCAACGACAGTCCAGACCGGGCTCCAGGAAGACTGAATTCTTGCCGCTTTTGTGGATTCAACGGGAAAAGAAAGCCACAATGCTAGATTTACATTGTTTGATGCGTTTAACACATTTAAAAATATGAAATGTTATTGTGGCGCGGTCGCAGCTCGTGCGGTGATTGATATCGCATGTAGAGTTGCTCAGAGCAGCGGGGAAAGTGCTCAGTGGCTTCTCCTTCGAAGCTCGATGTATTTCATTGAGTCGAAGGAGACGTGTTTGAGTTCACTTTGAGATCGCTGGCTTTGGGGAGTTAAGCACAGTTTGAGATCTGTTCGTAAAATTGGCATACGTGCGATTATTTTGACCCATCACTGCCCACGAGAAACAATTAAGGTTTGAAAGAATTCGCATTTGTGCATGTTGTGCTCACCGAACGGTAAAAAAATGAAAATAAACAATAAAAAATAATATTTATATATAGCAATTTTATGCTGCATAAATTGCTGTATTACTCTAAAATTTAATCATTTAATACTATTAAATACAATAAGAAGATATGCTTTAATCAATAAATAATTATGGTTATTTTTAATTGACGTATTAATAAAAATTTTAATTAGCACATTTTGTGTAAATATATCATTCTCATAATGCCAAAATGAACAAGGCCCTCCAACAGTTTTCAAAAGCCTCAAGGCTTTGCCAATTTTTTAATTTATAATTGGATAAAATCAAGGATAAAACTAAAAATATGTTTTTACTCACGGCTTCCAATCAAAGTACTTGGCATAACTAGAAAAAATATGAAAATGCCCATTTTATTCAAGGACAAAACCAGACGTTGAGCGGATGAATAATAACGAGAATACGCGAATAACATTTTGTTTTGTTGTTTTAGTTTATTTTAAAATCGTCTTCAGGCCCTATGTTTAAGAACAGAGTTTTTCGAGAGTCCTGGTCCATGATTTTTTTCCTTCCTCGGGTTATTTTTACGCGCGCTGGTCTCGGAAACGTCATCTCGTCCAGTTGCATCATCTCCATTTGGGGAGATTTCCTGTTGATAATCACCGTCGTTTATTTTTACAGCATAAGATGACTTTTCACATTTCCAGGCTGCGTTTCCATAGTCGGTTCCTAGACATCCAAGGGCAGGCCAAAGACAACTGGTCAGAATGAAAACCTGCCGCTATCCCGAATGAGGAGCCGAGGCTGCGGCGGGCGATTTATTCCGCTCAACTAATGTCTAATGTCTGTCTGGGCAGATGAGAAAGAACTTAGGACTTCCTTTTTTAGCATGTGCACGGTGGTTTGGTTTGGTTTGGTGTGGGTACGATCAGCTGAAGGAGGGGCGAGTCGTGTGCCCGTAGAGGAGAGACCCGTATAGGAACGCCGATGTGTTCGTCTAGCCGTGAGTCACTCTTTCTGTTTATCTGCAGGCAGCCTCGCGGTCATCGGTCCATGGAAACCATCCGGACACCGCGGCAAACGTCTTTTCTCTCATGCGGGCGGCCGCACTCCGCTTGAGGAGCTCTGCTATGGTGGCGAGGGAAAGACACCTTCCTGAGCGGTTTCTCTTTGGACGTCGTCCCTTTAAATCAGCAGCCGATCGGACGGGGACAGGTGGATGAGTTCAGGTCGTCGCAAGATAAATGCGACCTCAGGTTATGTCAGCCGCGCTTACGCACTGCCTTCGAAATTTTGAGGCCTTCAAAAGAGTTTTACGCGAGCATTTTGAGAGGTACAAGCAATAAAAAAATAGACGAACAGCTATGGTCAAGTTCATCCCCAGTTACAAATTTGTTCTCTTCTTTTTAGTATGTTTAATATCTCTTTTTAAGAGGCGACAATCAAATGATCCTCACTGCATTTAGTACTGTTTTTAAATGTTTTCGCAACGTGTGCAAGGTTTCTGTCGTGATGCGTTTTTTGGATTGGAAATATGGAAAATTTCAGACTCTATATATCATCTCGTTATTTATGCTTGCAGTTAGGGACGCACAATTATGACAAAAATAGTCAATTATTCCCTTAAAATTGTAATTGCAATTACACACACAATTTACACTGAATGGTGTTTATACCATTGTTTGAAGCGACCGCTATACCTTCATTGCTTTTCTATAGTATTAAGCCTCAAATGTCAATTCTATTTATTTTTTTGCGCCGAATGACCAGATGAGAGTCAGATATTGTGTCAGAGATAAGAGGTAAATATTATAGCAATACTGTTTTTTAGGTTTTTTTAACTCTTCAGTGTATCGTCACAAGCCGTAGGGTTTCATTTGGTTTCGTCTGTAAGCCGATAAACATCACGCTTTCATTTTTGGGTAAACGACCACTTTAATGCATTGACTAAGGCTGGCTAATGATTTTTAACTTGATACATGTTTTTTTCCTTGCTATATTGTGCTTAAATGTTAAATTGCCATAAGAAAAAAAAGGTATTAAACACTTTTTAGCAACTAAATTTCAATACCGCGATAATGCCGTATACCATGAGAAAAGCATTAGCAATTAATGGAAATTTTACACTGGCATGTGCCTAATTGTGTCTAAAATATACCACAATTAGGGATGTCCTCGACTTTTTACGGTACATTTTTTAAAAAGCATTAGTCCACTAATCGCACGTTCATTAATAAACCATTTAAATCATTATTATGAGACTATATAATTGCCTACATAGTCGAACACCGTATAGGTAAACTATAGTAAATTAATTAACAGATTCATTTAATTGCCAGTCATTTCCATAATGAGCATTGTTAACTAGAAGCGCTTACTTTATTGTCGTGATATAAAAATGTCATGATGCCAAAAAAAAGACTTAAGTGTCTTCACGCACGATATTTTTTCTTGTTATTGTGGAGTTAAATGGGACCTGGACATGTTCTTGACAGGTTGCGTGACGTTCACTCATCAGTTTGTTAATATGACATACGGCACACATGTAGAAGAATCTCTAGGGGACTCGTAATCACTCATGTCTGACTGTCACTTCGGCGCAGTTTCACTTGGTTTAGATGATGAAGCTCCGATCTCTAAATCCTTGACACCCCTGGAGCAAAGAGACATTACAATGATTGAGGTCCCAACAATCCCACACATGTACATAGTTATGCACTCAGTGTTCATTTTCGCTCCGTTCTCATGTTTATCTTTAGGGCGCTTTCAACATGTGTAGAATATGGTATTAACTATCCGTGTTTAAATATGTACACGATGTCAACATTTGAAGGGGATCAAAAAACTTGACGACTTTGATGAAAGTTTTTGATCCACTTCAAATGTTGTGTTAATCACTGCATTAAATATGTGTATATATTCCTATGTATATTAAAGTTGTCATTTTGAAGTCTTCAAAGTTGTCCAAATTAAGTTCTTAGCAGTGCATATCACTAATTATTTTTTTTTTTAAATGAACGTGATCTTTAATTTATGTCCTAATGATTTTTGGCATTAAAGAAAAATCAATCATTTTGAACCATACAATGTTTTTTTGCTATTGCTACAAAAAAACCGGGAAAGTTTTACTTGTATATACCTATATATTACCTATACACACACACACACACACACACACACACACATATATATATATATATATATATATATATATATATATATATATATATACACACACACATATATATATATATATATATATATATATATATATATATATATATACATACATATATATATATATATATATATATATATATATATATATATATATATATATATATATATATATATATATATATATATATATATATATATATATATATATATATATATATATATATATATATATATATATATATATATATATATATATATATATATATATATATATATATATATATATATATATATATATATATATATATATATATATATATACATATATATATATATATATATATATACATATATATATACATATATATATATATACATATATATATATACATATATATATATATATATATATATATACATATACATACATATATATATATATACATACACATATAAATACATACATATATATATATATATATATATATATATATATATTCACAAACACAAAAAGGTGTTTTGTAGTAATAAAAACAGAGTGCAGAGACTCATAAGGTCTAAAAATAGGCATTATAGTACGGAGAACGGTATATTAATACATATACACAATGTGGTTTACGAGCTATTTATTTTCTCATTGAAAATCCAGTCTCACAGTTTCATACATCACATCACAAAAGCAAACTGGCTTTCGTGTTGTTTCGAGTTGACTTCAAAAGCTGATTGATTTGCATATGCGGTCGTTTATATGCGAGCCGTTATTGCTTTCACATTGAAACTTGGGTGGCTGTCGTCAGCCGTGTTTTGTTTTGCAGAGACAATCGAACCCGCAGCAAATCGTATTTCAGACGCCGTCGTGCCAATAACCCTCGCGTATTTGATACCACGCTGATACCGTCGACGGAGACTTCCAGATCGCGAATCTATTCGCGGAGGCCGGCCTGTTATATCCTGGCAGCGGTGGGATCCGTTCTCATAAGAAAGAGCTCCATCATGCCCATCATGGTCCAAGAAAAGCTCGCAGATAGCCGCAAATCTAAATGCAGCCGCGCTGACCGCGAGGCTTGTAGCCCGGCCGCGACCGCCAAGAACATCGAACACCTTTGGGTGACGGCCGGCCGCAGGAGGTGAAGACGGTACATACCGACCACACAAGCAAACGTCCCACCGCGCAACACCGTCCTGACGGCTCTGAATCGCATGGACCGCACGTATGCAAGGCCGATTGCGCAACGGATCCGTGACCGGGCTGCTTTTCAATTTCAACAAGGTCTGAGCTGGCGTGAAAAAGAGGAAATATTACATTACGAATGGCATTCTTTCCAAGAACGAAGGGGCGGAGATGAATGCCACACAGCATTGTGGGAGTCCGTGCAGTTTATAAAGATGCCCCGGTGGAAAAACCTTGCAACACCTCAAGACAAGAACAGAAGCTTCCTTCTCAGCGGATCGCCGTGTTACCTCACACGAGAAACCATCATTTGTGGCTTTTCCCCTCCATTTTCACTTCTCCGCACACTCATCACGTTACAAAATGCGTTTGGCTCTCAAAGCTCTATCTTTCCGTGGCTCGCGGCGTCCTTTGGGCTTTCTAAACTTCAGCGTTGGGTTTGAGGAGAGCTAGATTCCCCCGATTACGAGCACGGCGAAATACGATTGGTTGGGTCGCTAGATTTGAGGCGTCGATATGATCAACCACAGGCCAGCAGAGCCTTAAAACCCAATTCCTGCTTCTCGATCTTAGCTATTATACATTGATAGCATGAAAGAAACGTTCTCGAATGGCTGAGAATGACGCCATGACTCTATACTCTACTTGCGTTACCAATAAAAATAAAACACTCCTGACTGAAACGAGTCCAAACAGCTGATAAAAACATTGCAATAATAGACAAGTAGTCCACACCGCTCCGGTCCATCATGCATGTTTGCAAGAAACAAATCTATCCTTATTTATATCTTTTTAGAGCTGTTTTTGCTTATAAACAGCACTCAATCCGTGCACGTTTCAGACGAAGGCAAGGACTCGTAATTTAGCCGGTCTTAGCGACGAATTCGTTACAGCTTTTGGCTTCGTGGGATGGAGTGGTTTAAATTATTGTAATGTTTTTTTCAGCTGGACTCTGACGGCACGCATTCACTGCGGAGGATCCTTCGTTGAGAAAGTGATATAAGGCCACTTTTTTGCAAACTCACTCACATCTCGGATGGCTTACGTTTTCAGCTCATGTTTGGTTTTCCCAATTATTCCTTTAAATTGCAAAAAAAACACGGGTCGAGCTGCTTTGATGTTAAAATAAGTGCGTTTTTGCTTTGAATAAAAGCGTTTACCGAATAGTACAGTATAAAAATATCTCATTTGCATTGCACGATGACAGTGTTTCTACATTTATTGTCTTTCCGTAATGAGTGTTTGGAATATCTGTGGTGGGATTCCTGTAGGAACAGGACAAAAACAAATCCTTTCAGTCTCCATGTGGCTCACTGGTACCTCCTTTTCACTCAAGTGCATTTTTGGTTTGTCCACAGATAACCCACTTGGCATCGAGAGCGTCCGCATGAGGAGCTGCACAATCCACATGTAAGCTTTATGTAATGCTGGAAACGGCGCACCGTGAATCACTGTTTGTTTATTTTTTTGTATTATAAATCCTGACTGAACTCACGGGGTCACGCCGACAATTACAGCTTTAGCGAACAGAGCTTTGTAACCTGAGTAAAGAGAAAACATCTAAAAATGCGTCAGGCAGAAATCTATTCCCAGTTGACTTCCAGCAAATTGTCAGGAGAAGAAAAAAAAAAGGCAAGCTAAAAATGAAAAAGCAAGAAAAGCAGCGGCTCATTTGCATTTAAAGATACATGCACGAAAATGGTTTCGCTTCCAGTCAAACTAAGCATTTTCGATATAATAAATGACATGTGGGGTATTTTGAGCTGAAACTTCACAGACATGTTGAGGGAGACTTATGACACATCTTATAAATAGCGATGCAAACGCATAGTTTGACAAGTTGAGTGTTTCTGGCCTAAAAGTGATTCAGTGCTCTACCTGAAGGTCATATGGTGAGAAATGGAATGCTTCTTGGTTTCCAAGAAACCAAGGAAAAAACCTGGACTTTCCGCAGAATACAGCGATCCGTACGAACAGGAAACAATAACACTGCGCTCGCCTCATGACAAGAATCTAACGTTCATGTGGGCTGTCGCTCCTGTCTTCACAGCCTCATGTTCACCACATCGGCTTGATCTGTCTTTGTGGTTTTCTTCTTTGCCATGAGAATATACGTTTCGTATTTCACGTTTCGGATGGGCTTTTCACAAGAGCGTCATTCAGCGGTTTCATCAGTCCAGCGCACTTCCTGTAGAAACACCAAACAGACGTCGGGAACTCTCGAGAAGCGTTCGCTGACCCATTGACCGACAACGAGCTGCATGTGCACAAAATAGAGGTGCTCCTAAAGCCTTCCGGAGGCAGAGTCAAAAACGCAAACCAAGAAAGTGTCACACATGCTGTCGTAAACAGGAAACGCTGGAACTTTAGGTGGCCGCATACATCCTGCCGGGCTGGTCGATGGCCAAGCTGGCTATTCCTGGATGTGACAGACGAACCAGACAGAAACTGGATTAACATGTAACTACACAAAACGATATGCAAGGGTGATGTTATGTTATATTATCAGATTATGTCACAAAATAGTTTAATTTAGACTTTTATGTAGACAAATGTTTAAAAGCAGGTGCACAAAAAACTAATCAACTCTAGAAGGATGTCAAATTAAGGCATTGAAGTAAAAAATAAATAAATAAATAAATAAAATATAAAATATATATATAACTAAATTACTTTATAATAATCATTTATATTAGCAAATGCACTATTGTTTTAATATTTAAATGGAAACTGTATTTTATATTTTATTGTGGTTGGTAATGTAGTTTATGTATATCAATATCATATTATTTCAAGTATTTTTAATTATTACATTTTATTTGTAATTTTTTTACATTTTGTGTGTGCTTGTTACAGTGCGTTTGTACATTTAAGTACTGAGTAACGAGTAACCTTTAAAAGAAAGTAATATAAATACTTTTATTCAAGAAGGACAAGTTAACTTAATCAAATGTGATAGTTAAGACATTTATAATGTTACTAAAGATTTGAATGCAAAAGATTAATGCTGATTTATTGAAAATATTATTTACGTTGAAATTTATGCTGAATATAAAACATAATTATTTACACAAATTTAATGCAGAAAAAAATAAACATTGATAATAATAATAATGTAATTGATTATTGAGCACCAGTAATCATAAGCAAATCAGAATATTAGATCTTGTGTATGGCATTAAACATTTTTTCAATTGCATTAAAAAGCATTAAATTAGATGTGATGATACCTGCAGAAACCTTGTCATTTTAACAAGGTGAAAAATGAAAAACTGAAAAATCGGATGATCAAGCATGATTTGAGGAGATCCAATGAAAGTCTCAAGCTTCAAGTGAAGAGTCACGTATGTAATTTCACTCATTTACTTACACTATGAAATTATAAATCAGAAATGCATTATGATCTTCACTTTACATCTTTTAAGTCCGCATCAGATTTTGAATCTTGGGTTTTCAGACATATAAACACCATTTTATCTCCTGTCGGATAAAAAAAAAGTATAGCAAAATCTCCACACATTAGTAACAAAGAAATCATTTGAAGACGTTAGCAAACTCCACTAAATTGGAAAACTATTGTAGAGTCAGTAAAAGGGGAGTGCAGGGGATTTGCCGTGATATTATCTAGTGCTGCTGTTCAGGGGTCACGCTTCAGACCTAGAGCTGTTAGCAAAGATGGCCTCCTGCCAGAGTTTGGTTTTGTTCATTATCTCATCATTGTGTTTCTGTGATGACCAGGCGGAAGCAGCGAATAACCATCTCTTCCATTAAAATAATACCCCCATGCAAAGCCCCAGTGCCAGGGTTACCCAGTCAGTGCCAGGCTGCCGTATTCATCCTCGTCCGTCAGTCGAATGCCAGCCAAACGCTGGAATTTTAATTGTTGAGTAGAAATCAACAGTCCACCGGCAGCAAATTTGGCTCACGGATTAATCCCCCTAAAGTGCGGCTTTAGGAAACAAAGCTAGGCTTAGAAAAAAAGAGACACTTCCCCATGGGGTTGCGAAACGGGGGATGAAGAGATTCCCAGTCTTGGATCTTTTGGGTCAACACCAGCTAGGATCTTTGCCCTCGTGGTACCGACCTTTCACTTTCGACCTGGTAATCTTCGGGGTTTGCGCAATCTTACGAGATTCCTTCCTTGAGCGTAATCGCTGGCTAGGGAATTGTGGGAAAACGAAGAGTTTTAATCGGATGCCAAGCACCTCCAGTAATCCATTCACAGTTCTTTGAGGAACAAGGAGAGCGTACGGAGAGCAAATCTGGCCAAGAACACGAGCCTTTATCTGATGCTCTGGTAATTCCACAGATTACACCGTACTGTTGTCTGAGAAAGTCCAAAGACAAAGTAAGTGGATTTGGAGGGCAGGGGCCAGGTTTATCGGAAGTGGTGGCATTTACTTTAAGGTTTTACAAGCGTTTTCAAAAGCAATGCATTTGGTACATTGTACACTCCACGATTAATCTTTTTAAATCCATCCATTGCATAACAGCTTCTTCATACACTATTAAAGGGTATATTACTCCAAAATAAAAATTCTGTCATTAATTACTTACCCTCATGTCACACGCAGATTACGTCAAAAGCACTCTTAAGTACACTCCAAAACAGTGGAAGAGAAGAAGACTGGTAAATTGTGGTTATTTTTTGTTTTTTGCGCAAAAAAAGCATTGTTGTAATGCCCACAAAACTGAAATTGAGCTACTGATGTCACGTGGACTGTTTTATTGATGTATTCATTACATTTCTGTCTATGGAGGATCAGGTAACTCTCCAACTTCATCAAAAAATATCTAAATTTGTGCTCAGAAGATGAATGAAGGTCTTTTGGGTTTGCAACGACATGAGAGTCATTAATGACAGCATTTTCATTTTGGGGTGAAAAAACGCTTTAAAATAAGTTTTCATATCGATGCTTTAAGAATCATTTTTGGTTCCCCCAAGAACCTCTAAATGAACAGCATTTCTTTTTATACTTTCAGCAAAGAATATTTTTTCACTACAAATAACCTTGTCTGATGGAAAAGTTCAATGGATGTTAAAGAGTTTTAATTGGATGCCAGGCACCTCCAGTATTCTGATCCTAATGCTTTGAGCAACAAGAATAGCATAAGAGATCTTTTCCATAGCAAATCTGGCCTTATAAATTTGGTAACTGATCAGGTACTGTTGTCTGAGGTAGTTGAACCCACCATCCGAAAGAGAAAGAGAGTGTATTTGTAGGATTTTGGGGGCTATGGGCTAAAATGGTACTTTTTTTGCATTAATATTGACCAATATTTGATAGAAATGGCTTTTTTGAACATGGTACACTTCACGGATCCTGATGAACTTATAAAATCAATTTCTATTGCACAAAAGGTTCCCCCAAAGAAACTTTCAACCAACCGTTCTAAAAAGAAACTTTTTTAATGATTAGTGTGAAATTTTTTTTAAAAAGGTTTGTGTGATGTAAAAGTTCCATGGACGTTAAAGCGTTTTAATTGGATGCCAATCACCTCCGGTAATCCTATCCCATTCCCAAGATTTCTTTCCATGGCATATCTAGCCATAAACAGAAACCTTTATCGGACGCTCCGGTAATTCCACAGATTACACCCTACTGCTGTTTCCAGGAAGTTGCACCCACCATCCCAAAGAGAAAGGGAGTGGATTTGGAGCCAGAACAAGGGCTTCGAGCCATCGGTTCTGGGGGCCGTGGGCTGAGATGGCAGGGGCCGGTTGGTCGCTGGTGGTGCTGTGCTTGGGAAGAGGGTATCAGGAAGGCTTAAGCTCAAACATACAAGCGAAACCAGAACATTCCAATGGTCACTACTGCTTCCCCTGCCCACCGGAGCAGAAAATCGGGCGAGTGACCTCCCTAGAAAGGTTGTGTGTTTTGGACAATACCAGCATCCCTCGTGGTTTCAATAAAGCAGACGTTTTTTGATATTTATATGTTGTGCAAAACTTCTGCTGGTCGAAAATAATTAATCAGGAAAATATTGTTCTGTTCTGGAAATGACATGGAGGAACCACAAATGGGGCGAGCAACGTTTAACTTGGAGGGAACACTGGGTAAGGATGCAAATATCTTTAACGACGTGCCACGTATGAATTGTGTGAAATAGAGACCCTTCCCAAAAAATGTCAACAAAACGGGCTTTCGGACTTGCAGTGAACCAGTTTTGAACGGCACTTTAGATGAAACACATTGGAGTTTTTGGACTATTGTGGATCGGTTGCTTCACTGCACCAACATTAACGGCTCTATATTTCTTATAGCATTTGCAGGGTCCATCAGATCATATGGTGACTTGTAGTTTGAGGTTTCTGTATTTATATGCACCAATATTTAAAAGCTATGCCGCTATGCTGGTTCTATAGGCGTTAAAGGTTCTTCATTGGCGTTCTTCTTTAATATCAATAGAACCTTTCCGTTGCACAAAAGATAGAAAACATTTCTTTAGATTATTGAAATGCTCTTGAAGTTGTACAACACCCTGCTTGTTTGGTTTATTATCCGCTTAATTTTGAGAAATTGAGTATGATTACATTTTGCTGGCATCTGGACGTTGAATTTCTAGCTTTCAGCATGCTTTGCATGGGATTGGTTTGGGAGTAATTATTTATTGTTATTTATGTGTTTGTGGGTAAAGGATTTTATGGTTAATTATGCCGGCAATGCTAATGCTAAGTGACACATTTCATTTAGTAAAAAAAGTTTAGCATGCTATCACTGCACTATTGTTAGCTACTGTAGTAAACGTAATGAGATTTATCTGTGGTACCGTTCTTTGTCTAAATGTATCAGGGTTTATTTTGTTCAGTCAGATTTCTGCTACAATTAAATTTGTTTTAGTCTTTAATCAAGTGGAAAATTATTTAAGTTCATTAAGAAAATTGTAGTTAAAGCGCCATGTCGCACATTGGAAAACATGCTTTTCTAAGAAATTATAAAGCAAGCAAAATAATCTGCCAATGGGGTAAGAAAAATATTATTTCAAACAGAAAACAAGATTATTTTGCTTACCCCATTGGCAGATTATTTAAAAAACATTTTTTTCTGAAAACAGACAGACGATCATATTTAAATGTCTAGAAAATTCTTTTTTATTTGCGATTTTTTGGATATTTTGGCTGAAAACCAAACAATTTTGTGCAGTGCAACCAGCTAATCATACCATTATATGGTAGTCAGGCTGGTTTTTGGATCCCGGTTGACCTGCAAACGACCAGCTAAAACCAGCTACCATTTTCCAAAACACAGCTATTATCATAAGATGCAATGAGTTTACTGCCATTTGAAAATGTTCCTCTTTGTCTATTCAGATTCTTAAATGCAATGAATTGCCG
The DNA here is from genome assembly GCF_018831695.1 of Puntigrus tetrazona. Taxonomy (NCBI): domain Eukaryota; kingdom Metazoa; phylum Chordata; class Actinopteri; order Cypriniformes; family Cyprinidae; genus Puntigrus; species Puntigrus tetrazona. The sequence goes on along the minus strand of NC_056723.1, from coordinate 1,618,979 downwards.
CTCGAGGCCGTCTTTACAGTGTTTACCAACTAATCATTAACTATTGCAGTCATGGAAAGCACATTGCTGCACTGAGAGACTTTTAATTGTTTTCCTCCACGGTGAACTTAAGGGCAACCTACGACGTGCGGAAAAAATGGGAAGCGCTCTTTTTTTGTGGGATTACCCATTCTGGTTGTTCAGTCTTGCGTGCATCGTCATGTTCAGAACGGAGACCTCACGGACGGCAAACTGAAGCAAATGAGAACCAGAAAACAGAAAAATAAACACGCACCCAGAGTTAAAACTGGTGAGCACGGTTGGCCAAACAATCTCTGCTGTTTGTTTGGGTTTTGCGTCTCATTCCAAGACGCTAATTTGTTTTGTCTGTAGTTGTGCCTGCTTGTTTGTCTGAGGTAAATTCTCTAGCTCCTGGGTTTTCAGATCGTCAGAAGCCACAAGTACGATCGCGAGGCCTACCTCATGATGAAACATTCCTATGGTGGCTTTCTGAAAAACATTCGCTGCGTTTGATTATCTCGCAAAGTCCGTAATAGCGTTTGCATGACGTCTAAGGAGAGCTGTGTGGGAAACTGCAATGCAGATCTCCACCGCTACTGAACTCGTCGTACTTTGAAAGCAGAATGAATGCTAAATGTTAAGTTAAACGATGCAAAACCAATCGATTCGACGCACAGATATCTACATGTTCTTGTTATTTGACGAAAGCCACTATGACTTGTTTTACTTTTAACAAGAAATATAGATATCCCTAAGGTGCTAAAAAAATAAATACAACTGATTCAAACAAATGCATTCATTCAATGGGAAAACAGGATTATTCTTAACGACATTTGTTCTTGTTTTAATCCTAATTGAAGTATTTTGACTTGTTTTCCCATTTTATTATCTTAATGTTCTTATGCCATCGTACATTTGCTTAGTATCCAAAAAGACTAAGTACGCCTTGTTTTCTGTATCAGTTTTCGGTGACTTTACATAGATCATCTGTTTTTGAATCTTCTAATGGTGTCAGAAAAAAATACCAAATTAAATAAAAAAAAATAAATAAAATTCTGTCTATTTTTATTCTATTTTTATTATTTTTCTAAATTTTTTTAATATTTCTTCCGTATTTCTGATGGTTTTCTGGTTTAGAAATAACCTTCTAAAATCAACATATATTTACTTAAGATGTATATATATATATATATATATATATATATATATATATATATATATATATATATATATATATATATATATATAGACGTTATTAAGCCTTTAAGCATAAGCCACTTAATTTTGATCTTTTTGAAAAAACAATACTTTATATTTAAACTTATCATGTAAGTATCTTTATATAAAAATGTTGAAAAAAACCCAACTAAAGTTAAGACCTTACTCACTAAAGTAAGGTTTAATAGTACTTTATTGACTTATGTCTGCCAACTGCATCGCATTTATTCTTGTCAGCCGTCAGATTAAAATTAATTTGCGTTTAACCTGTAAAACTTCAAATTTCCTCATGCAGGCCGCAGCGCAAACGTCTGTTTACACGAGCGAGGCGGACGAGAAAAGTGGCTTAAAGAAATCCTATAAATCAAGTCTATGAGACTCACTTGGATACGCTCGTAGACAAAATGCTATCATAGAGCTGAAAAATCGGGCTTGGGGTTACGTTCGCCGTGCCATAGGCTCGGTGACAGATAAAATAATGCACTATTAACCTTCCCAGAGTAAATAAATATGGTTTCGCAAACGCAAAAACCATGCACTCACTGTGCTGGATCGCGTATCTGCGTTTTGGACGCGCAAAGTAACCCGTTCGTAACAGATGCAGGGACCGGCCCGTAGAAATACGCTCTCGATTTAAAACCTTCATAAAACTGGACAGCTCGTTGTCTATCAGGTTGTCCATCAAAACAAAAATAGCCACAGGCTTCCAGAAGTCCCAGTTACGGGGTTTTTTTGGATCGGCGAGGCCAGCGAAGAGCCAGAGAGTTTCGGGAAGCGTACAAGAGACTGGGAAAACATAAACAGACAAATCTACGATCAGTGGTTTGGGCTGGATATTCCTCTCATGCCACTGAGCGTTGGGATTCTTTGCAGAGGCATTATCAGCTTCCAGTGGTCACAAGTAACAACATGGATAATAAAAAAAAACAAGGATTAAGAAAATTGCACAAATATAATATACATATGTATTTTTTTTGGTTTTGGTTGACTGGGAATTTTCATGTGGTTTTTACGCAATATTGTTTCTAATCATTTTTGCCTTCTATTTGGAATTTCATTGATACAAGCCAAAAAAATATTGTTATTCGTATAAAATAATAAATCATAAAATCGCAACTGCAACATTTTCGCTTCATACTGACAGTCAGCGTGTCCAAAGTAGTGCTTTCAAATGATTAATCAGGATTAATTAAACGTTTTATTTTATATAACATAAGAAAAAAGTTTTTTTATAAGAACAAAAGTGTTTAAATATTTAAAAATGTATTCTGATTATAAATATACATGTACATTTTCAAAATATATATATTGTATGTGTGTTATTTATATTATTATTATTTTTTTATTATATTTATATATATATATATATATATATATATATATATATATATATATATATATATATATATATATATATATATATATATATATTTATATATATAAATATAAATGTGAACAAAAACGATTAATTGTTTGATTGTTTGAAAGCAACAGTAATCAACATTGCAATTTATTTAATCACCGCAATTTTTAAAACCTAGTATTATCTGTTTTAATAACCCAGTGAACTGAATACCTCACAAACCAATGATAATATATATGATTATTTTTGCCTTCTGTTTGGAACTTAATGGATGAAAACCAAAATATAAATCATACAAAAATTGCTTTATCGTTGCAAATAGTATATTTACTGTTTCCCATTGTAAAAAGAGTCACGTTTTTGATTTTAGAGGACATTATTTCAGTCTTTCAGAATGTCACATTTAATTTAATATGTTACTATTACTTTGCAGTTAACTGTGAAATTTACTAGTAGTCTCTAGACTCACATTGAAACATTACTACCATCCTACCGTTTGCCTTAAGCTCAGACTTGCAAAAGCAAATAGAAGAGAACAAAAGCAGACAGCGAGGACCGGTTACAGTCGGTGGCGTTTCTGTCAAAGCTGAGATAAAATCAGCATATTGTTTGACTGCGAGGCATGTGAAGCCTCTTCCTAGATTAATGAGGCCCTCATGTGTCCCTCTTCCAACTCTTACACCTCCGTTCATGAATGATGATGGGGGAAAAAACTCTTTTACTTGGTGTGCTTACCTGATGGAAAGATCAGGTCTTTTTAATATTTCAGTTGTTACGGCAACGATATAATATGATTATATTTATTTGGATTTATTTTATTATTAATTTTATATTTTAATATTATGCATTTCATTGTTTTTATTTGGTATGTTTTTGCAATACTTTTTATGCAGTCTATTGTTATTTTTTTGCCGTATGGGTTGCATTTTCCTCTGGGAGCGGAGGCAACTTTGAATAGTGCTGCTAAGGATTACCCACAATTCCTGTGTGCACAAAGCAGAACATAACATATTACATAGTGGGCATAAAATCATAGCCAGACTGCAGTTAAAAGAGCAGTTTCACCAGTGCACCAACAATGACATGATTTCGTCTAATATGCCAAGGCACAGCCATTTAGACTTTTTGTTTAGGTTATTGTTTTGAATTGTTTAGCTGAATTTATTCATTTTCTTTCCGCTTCGTTCTGGAAGAGTTTGAAGGCTTGGGAAAGTTCCTGGTGTTCTCAGATGTATTAAATTTGTGAAGCCTGTGAGTTTAGGGAATTTCTTTTGAATGAATACTTAATGGCAATCATCGAGCGCTGAGAAGAACGGGGGACCACTTTCATCCTTCATAAACCATTTCATGCAGGAAAATATGAAGAACCCTTTGTATGCCCTAATCGCCCACCGCCGCTCCCAGCGTCCCTTCAGAGGAGATCCTCATGGTTGACTTTTCCAGCGGCTGCTGCAGTCCGCGGTTTTGAGCAGGAGGCCCTGTCAGGGAAACCCTCCTCCAGAAGATCTCTATCCTGGAGCTCAGGTCCAAAACCCAGCGACCCGGGGTCACTTTATTATTCTAGTCATCTGTAGGTATATCATTTTATTTATCTATCTATCTATAATCGCAGTACATCTACTCAAATTCAAAATTAAACGTGAATAAAATGAAAACTAATAGAATTTCATATCACATTGAGAACACAGATTGAGAAATTGTACAATTTTATGCACAAAATGAGAATTTGATGCCTGTTACAGGCCACAGGTCTTAATAATTGGGAGAGAAGAACGTTTACCGTGGTATAGCACCTTCTCTTCTTTTCAAAACAATCTGAAGCATCGAGGTTATGAGTTTCTAGAGTTTGTGTTGGAATTTGGTCCTATTTTAGGCCAGTTCAGCAAGTCAAGTCAAGTGGCTTTTATTGTCATTTCAACTACATATAGCTGTGCAGTACATAGTGAAATGAGACAACGTTTCTCCAGGACCTGGTGCTGCATGGAGTCACACTTACAACACAATACAAAAAGAACTCACATATTGAGCTAAGACGGTGCCTGACTAGTGCAAACAGTGCAAAGACATAATTAGTGCAAGAACACAAAATACAAAGAATACAAGAATGCTTATGGGACAGGAAGGCCATTCAGGTGTGGTTATTGAGGAGTCTGATGGCTTGTGGGAAGAAACTGTTCAGCGGTCTGGTTGTGAGGGCCCGACTGCTCCGGTACCTCTTTCCAGATGGCAGGAGGGTGAATAATGTGTGTGAGGGGTGTGTGGGGTCCTGTACTATATTGTGGGCTTTGCGGATGCAGCGTGCGGTGTAGATGTCCGTGATAGAGGGCAGAGAGACGCCAATGATCTTTTCAGCCGCCCTCGCTATCCTTTGGAGGGTCTTGCGATCCGATACGGTGCAATTCCCAAACCAGGCAGTGATGCAGCTGCACAGGATGCTCTCAATGGTCCCCCCTATAGAACATAGTCAGGATGGGTCGAGGGAGGGACTCTTCTACTACGAAGTGGTTTAGCATTGTCCTGCTGAAATACACAAGACCTCCCGTGATATAGACGTCATCTGGGGGGGAGCATAAGTTGCATCATTCGTGGTGCCTTGCGGTATGCAAGCTGTCCATACCGTATGCACTCATGCTGAACACTGATAACATGCTGGAAGGTCTCATGTTCACATACGGCATGATAGAGCTTTAGTTGTCATCTGCAGATGGCTCTGAGGATCGCGTTCACCGACAGTGGTTTCTGGAAGTATTCCTGGGCCCATTTAATAATGTCTATGACAGAAGTAAATGTATATATAAGACCACGGCCATCCAAAAGTCTTCGGCCTTGTCTCTTACGCACAGAGATTTCTCCGATTTCTTTTGTTGGTGTTATTTACTGTAGATCAAAGCCTTTGCAATTTGACGCTGAGATTTGACATTTTTTTACACACTCTTTCACAGATCGGAGAGCCTCTGCCCATCTTTCCTTCTGAGAGACTCTGACTCTCTAAGACACCCCTTTTATAGCTAATCATGTTACAGACCTGATGTCAATTAACTTAATTAGTCCCGGCTGAATCTTTTCCAAATTTCTTGCTTTTTTGAAACCTGTAGCAAGCATCAAATTTAAAATAAGCTCATTCAGTGTAAAATTTCTCAGCTTTAATGTGTTATCTATCTATCTATCTATCTATCTATCTATCTATCTATCTATCTATCTATCTATCTATCATATCCATCCTTATACCTATCTATCTGTGTGTCTACTGGTATCTATACAGTGTGCATTTATAATTTTATCTATCTATAGTTCATTCATTATATCTATATTTCTCTATTTATGTCATTCTATCAGTCTGTCGTTCTATTTTTGGTTAAAACAACTCTGTTCTGTGATACCTTGTTTTGTCAGAACCATATTTAACTTTAACGCATAGTGACAAGCACAGGATGGCGTCCAGATCTAAATATCGACTAGTGTTGATAGTCACAAGATCATTTCTGACTGTAGAATCACGACTTTTAACCGAATGCTAGCTTTCACCTTTTCCTCCAAATCCCTTTCTTTTCAGCATCCTTCTCTGTTGACCTTTCCACATTGCTTCCTTCTTTATAACTGGGGCCGTGTCTGAAACAAAAGCAAAATTATGGGTCTGGTTTGGCTGGGTGGGAGAGGAGTGACCCTGGCATGTGGTTCTCCGGAGCCCAACCAGGCCGAGGTGAGGCCGGCCGAGGAGAAAAGAAGAATCTCGATGAATGTGAAGAAAACCCGACCACAGCTAATTTAAATGTGTCATTAACAGGACGGGAAGATCTAAACTGGTGCTGGCAGCGACGCTGGAAAAAAAAGCCACATATTCCTGAAGACATCCCTTGTTTTCCCTCTTTTGTTGAGCGATTCAGGGAGTTGCGAAGTGGAGCCCTCCTGCCCCTCGTGTAAAGCGCTGTACTTAACACCTCATAAATTTTCCCTGCAAGAGTGCCGAGTAACAGCTTCCTAATGACATTTCCCATAGCCGTTCCACACCGCCGTTCAAGGGAAACCACAGTAGGACAACACGCATTAACGAACGTGTATATTTTTGTTACCTCCGAATGTCAGAGTAAACACGGACGGGTTTTTTTCGCCAGGTCAAAAGAAACTCGAGCGCGACTGCTATTAGCATATTAGCGTTAGCTCTCACGGTGACAGGTTTTTGAACCAGAGCGAAATTATTCCTCCAGGAGCTACCGGAGAACCTCATGTTTCAGTAAACAGAAACCCCCGGCCGCCAGGGTCAATTGCTTAAACACACATACACACTTCCAGTCCCGGGGTCAAGCTGTCTTGTGGGGTCTCTTGGCTCTTTTCAGTCTCGTAGACAAACATGACATAATTAAAAGGCCAATACGGTGGAAAAATCCATTTTATCCAGTAAATCCATGAAAAATTGTCTTTGCAAACACTGTATTGCACCGTATTCCAAAGATGCACAAAATAATGTTTAATGCATTTTACACACCAATATAATATCTTGGACTTTTTACTTTTTACTTCACTAGATACACGAAATGTATTTCTTTCACCTTTTTTTTAAATTGTGTCGACTCTCGGGTCATGAAATGAGAAATAAAAAATACTCTCGATCCTGCTTCTACATCGCTGCTTGTTTAGCCCCGCCCACCGATTCAAGCTGGTAGTGTAAATCACTACCTAGTGCACTACTTAGTGAGACGCGAAATATGTACCATTAAGTACATATTCCTGCAGTGTCCAGAAGAAATGAACACTAGACGTATTTCACAAATGTATTTCAATTTCAATTAATAGAGGACATTTTTCGCACAATTACTTTGATGCTTTTGAACGTTAGCATCGCACGCATCCAGCTTGTGATGAGGGGGTCGAAAACAGGACACAAAATAGCTTATTCTAAATTGCTCGTCAGAATACAAATCTTTACATTAGAAGGGGACCTCAGAGAGCAGTCCAAAATAAAAAAGCCAGTTTATGTGCTGAGGTTTGGTCTAGTTACACCGCTACGCTAGCAAGCAGACCTGCTTCTGCTAAATGCTCGGATCATAGAATTGAATGGAAATGCTCTGCTGCTACTAGAGAGAGGTGGTGGGCTAAGATGAGGACATGCATAGCATTGATTGAATACGTCTTGGTTTTATAGGTAAACGGTAATGAGCATGTGAGTTTGATTGGCTGGGAACATTGAATTGAGTGAACCAATTAGAATGGTGGTAGAGTTTCATTGCTGAACTCTTCATGTTTTATTAGTATTTCATTTAAATGCAACGGCAATCTATGATTTCATGATGAACAGGTGGGAGAAAAGTATCTGTTCGTTCCACTAGATCGACAAAAAGCCAACTTTCAGACTTACCTCTGTAACCAAAAGGTGCATAAAGTAGTGCTTTATCCATTTTGCCGGTCAATACCAGGACATCTCGGACTTTATACTGAACAGGTAAGACAAAGAAAAGTAGTCTGCATAGTTGAAACCAACTTTCAGACCTTTTCGGAAAATATATCTAAGCCAAATGTGTTTAAAATCATGTTATATCTGTTTTGGGGGCCAAAACATTGGCGATCTTGAACTTTATACCAAAAAAGATTGAGTGAAATTTTTTTTTATTCCATTACATCAACAAAAAGCCATTTGTAGTCTTTTAATGTCACTTTAGTCATATACGTAAACCAAAGACGCACAAAGTAGTATTTTGTTCATTTTGCAGGACAGTTCAATTCGATTCAAGTTTATTTGTATAGTGCTTTTCACAAAACAAATCGCTGCAAAGCAGCTTTTCAGAAATTATGTTTAGAAGTAGGTTATTAGTCGACTACGGCACAAATTTACAGTAAGAATCATGCAAATTAAAAATATGATGGTGATCTGGAATTTTTTACTGAATAGGTAAAAGACAAATATCTATTTAATCCACTAGATGCACAAAAAGCAACTTTTGGTACTTTTTAAGCAAACCCAAAACATGCGTAAAGTTATGTTTGACCAGTTTTTCGGCTCAATGTGATGGTGATCTTTGACTTTACGCCGAATAGGTTAGAGAAAAAGTCATTTACAGTCACTTTTTTTCGCTTTACATCTGTTTTGTAGGCTAACACAATGGTATTTTTACTTTATGCTGAATGCGCGCGAAAGAACAAAATGATCTGCTTATTCCACTTGATCCACAAAAAGTCATTTAAAGTCTTTTTAAGCCAACTTTCAGACCTATTCTTAGTCTAATCTGTAACCCAAAGCCCGCTGTGCGCGGGATTTATTGCAGCTCTTCCCGTGGCGATGGAGGCCGCCGCGGCCGTGAGTAATCTCAGCCTCCATTCACCATCCTTGATTTACTCGAACCACGCCGGCCACCAACCAGAAGCATCGCTTTCTCGTGAATCCACCACGGTCTTCATCCGGCCTCTCCAATAAACGATGCCACACACAGTCAGGCCGGTCCAAACGTCGTCTTGACAACTGACTGAATCAAGCCGAACGAATCCGCTCACTTTTAGATTCGAAGTCAAGGTTTGTAGTGGAGGTCCGGCCCTTTAGACAAAGCTGTGTAAATATTGTTTCTGATTGAAACAATAACCCACCCGCAGATTCATCAACTCTGTGAACTCTGTGGAGATTTTGCGTGCAAAAATTAGTTGGAAAAACAAGTATCGAAAAGGGAATATCTGCTTCATTTTTTTTTTTAAATATTATATTATACTCTGCTGTTCATACGTTGGGAATCAGTAAGATTTTTTGTTTTTAATGCTAAAAAAAAATTTAATAAATCACTAATGTGAAAGATTTTTAACATTGGTTTCTTATTTAATATACATAAAAAACCACAATCCTTCAGAAATGATTTTAATATGCTGTTTTGGCTCCTTAATATCTTTTGGAACCTGTCTTGCTTTATTTTAAATTTAATTCGATGAATTTTTCAATGATTTGAATTTAATTTGATGCTAAAAAGTTAAAAAGAATTTATGCAAAACTGAATTTTCTATCACATTCATCCTGGATAGAAGAATATATATGAATAAATATCTATTTAAATATGAATTAAAATTAATATTAATAAATATAATAATATCTTAAAAAAAAAAAATGAAAAATAAAAGTATTTACTACCCTAAATCTTTAAATAGTTGTGCATATTTTAACCCAAAAAAAAAAAAAAATATATATATATATATATATATATATATATATATATACACACACACACACATACATACACACATACATATATATATATATATATATATATTAATAATAATTCTATGTGTGTGTGTATTACACCTGTGGTCAGTTTTGGTCAGTTTAACCTTAAATGTAAGATCGTGTCTCCTCTTTTTGAGCAGGCACAGTGTAAGTGACCGGTGTGTGTTCACCTCTCGTCCCGCTGAAGGTGACGTGTGTGTGGTCCAAGGTCTGTGGAGGCCCTCGGCCAAAGCCTCTGTGGTGCTCCGAAAGCAATGACATTTTCTCAGCTTCAGCAATTGTAATTTTGGGGCGGCCATGTTAAATACATCAACGTTTTTGTGCTGAGTTTATGAAAAGATGAGACGTCAGCCTGCAATTATCCCGGCCGGTGTTTACACCTCCACCTTCTCCCCGCCCTGAGAAACACTGCGCCTCCTTCTCAAATGCTGCCGTCAGAACATAGAATATTGTGTTATTATAATATAGACGCATATGATTTATAGAATATTATTTTGTAGAATAAGTAAACGTATACAGTACTCGGATAGTCAGTATGTTATATACTGTGTGTGATGTCCTTCAGGTGAGTGTGTGATTGGTGACAGCTGTGTGTGTGCAAACAGTGCAGTGGATGATGGGAAATGTAGTTCAAGGCGAAGTGCAAAAGATTGTGTTTTATGAGCATGATGGGAGACTGACCTCTAGTGACCCGTGTTCTCGTCTGATTCTTTCCTCTTGTTGAATTATAATTTTTTAAATGTATCTGTGTATCGTGCAACCCCTATATATATATATATATATATATATATATATATATATATATATATATATATATTAGGGGTTACACGATACACATATATATATACTGCTTTCAGTTGATTCAAAATATTAATTCTAAATAATACATTTTTTTTTCTTTTTGTAAAATTTATTACGATTAATCTCGCGTAACATTCATATTTTTAAGTGCATGCAATGTTCATTTATTTTGATGTTTATTTCAAACTGAATAAAATAAAGTGTTACTGAATATATTGTTTGCTTTTCTACATTTTCTACATTTTCTACATTATCTTATACATATATACATATATATATATATATATATATATATATATATATATATATATATATATATATATATATATATATATATATATATATATACATATATATATATATATATATATATATATATATATATATATATATATATATATATATATATATATATATATATATATATATATATATATATATATATACATATTCGTGCTGCCAATTAATTACAAAATTAAACAATATAATGAATTAATTAATAATAAATTCGACATGCAATATTCATGTATTTCAAAGCTTATTTCAAACAGAAAACTAAATTATTTTGCCTGTTTCAAGCCAAAGCTCTCTTAATTTTTTTACTCTAGAAAAGTCTTTGCGATTAAAATGTAAACGAGAAAAAAAAGTCGAAGTAGCAGAAGCATCTCATGTCGGTTTTTGGCCTGTGACCATAACATGAACCGTCTGTCACGCTGACAGAAACCCGACCTCGTCTCTGAAACAATACGATGATGGGAAGAAAGCCTCTGATCGTTTCTCTCGTTTCAGACGGAGCTGGAGTCTGATCATCGTCCGGGAATCTGACAAACCCCAGAAACCTCTGCATCGTCCTGAAAGACTCATCGACAGGAAAAAACAAGCACAAGCTCGACTTCTAATTCAGACCGCAGCTGGTTTTACTTAATCAGCCGTTCTTATGTAGGCAGCAGAAAATCAGCAGAGCGCTTGATAAAGAATTGTGCTTCAGAGGAATAATCGATGATTCATGAAGGACTCTGCATAGGTTTTCAGTCAAACGTTTTAATTTCCTTAAAGGAAGATGTATAAATCTGAATAAATATCTATGATCACTGCTTATGTTTACAGAGGTATAACATTATTTCCTACATATTTTATCTGTATGTGTGTTTATTTGTTTCTTTTTTTAATTTATTGTAATTTATTTTACTTACCCATTTCTTGCTTCATTTGTTATGTTTTGTTTTTAATTCGTATTTGTTTGTTTTACTTATTTTTATTTATTATTATTATTTCGTTTATTTTACGTACATGTCATCTTTATTTATTATTGTATTTTTATATTTGTACATTTTTTTCGTTTTCATAATTTCGTTTTATTTATGTTTTTGTTGTAATTACTATTTATCGTTAACTGTTTAATTTATTTATTTGTCGTTTTATCAATGTATCATGTATATTATTTATGTTTTATAGTATTTATGTTGTTTATTTGTGTTCTATGTATTTTTTTTTGTTTTATTTTTTGTTTCATTTATTCTTTCATTTTCAGTCATGCGTTTAGGTTTATGTATATATATATATATATATATATATATATATATATATATATATATATATATATATATATATATAACGTAAGTGCTATAAACAATTAATCACATCCAAAATATTTTATATTGTATTTAAATGTTATAAATTTGTGCATATATAATTTGTTATATATAATATAAATTATATAAAAATAAATATTTTTAAAGTATATATATATATATATATATATATATATATATATATATATGTATATATATATATATATATATATATATATATATGTTTGTATATGTAATTCTTGTACTATTGTATGTAAGTACTATGCATGTATTTATTATTTATTTGAATCTTCTGATTATTGCTTTATTACCGCCGTCTCCACAAGCACCTGTCTCCGTTCAGCTCTCCGGTGGTCTCCGGTGGTCTCTGGTGGTCTCCGGTGGTCTCCGGGTGGTCCGTCGCTGCGTCTAATCCTTGTCACGTTGCTCTCAACCGTGCATGACTTACGCTTCTGAAACAGCTCACGGCTTCTCGCTGCGACTCTCCCACGTTGCGCGAGCGAGCGGTCGGGTTTCGATCAGATGTGACTGACGCGGCCCGATCGGCTCGGGGGTCGTCGAGGTCTCCCGCCGAAGTGTGGAAATCCCGCAGGCCTCCTCGAAGCGCTTTGATGGCGCTGAGCGGGAACCAGAATGAACTGGTACCAAAACAAAAACACATTGACGGACAGAGCAACAAAAGAAGCTGTTTGTTCACAGAGAAGCGCTTGCATTAATAATGATCGGCCGTCACACGCCAGCCTGATTCTTCCTGGATGTTCAGAGGCTGTCCACAGCTTTTTATGTCTGTGTGTTTATTAATATTTTTATGCATTTACTTGTTTGTTTATTTATTTGTAATATTTGTTTTATTTATGCGTGCATTTATGTATTTATCAGTTTATTTTATTCAAGTTTATTTCATTTATTTTATTTATGCATTTGTTTTATTATTTTGATGTAATTATTTTTAATTGTCATATGTATTTGTTTTATGTTTTATTCATGTGTGCATTTATGTATTTGTTGCAAAAAAAATGTTATTGATTGCTTTTAAACTATTTTTATGTTGTATTTGATTTATTGTTTTATTTGTTGTATTTATCTCATGTGTTTTTTTTTTCGTTTTATGCTTTCTATATGCATGCAATTACATATTTATCGTTTCATTTATTATATTTATTCTTATTTTTGTTTTATTAAATTGTTATTGTTTATTATTAATAGTAATTACTATTAATTATAGTACTCTCATATTTTTTATTATTTCTTTTAAATTTTAGTAATTTATTTTTTTACTTATTTATTTTGTTAATAAATTTTTTATCGTTTTATGTTTATCAATTTATTTCTATATTCTATTTAGATTTTAATTAATTCATTGTTTATTTTAATTTGTGTTTTATTTAAATATTACGCAAAATAATGCAATAATAAATTATGGACAGTAGTTTGCTAAACGTTTAAAATGTATATATTTATTTTTATATATTTTATTTTATATATTTATTTATATATTATATATATATATATATATATATATATATATATATATATATATATATATATATATATATATATATATATATATTAAACTTATTTTATCTTATTTATTTATTTAGTTTGCATTTATAATTTTTTTCAATTTATTATTTAAAGCACGCATATCTTATTCTATTTCGCAGTTTATTTACCAAAGCGACATTTCATATATTTATTAAGCCACTCAGTTCAGGTTTTCGAAATATTTCATGTTTGTTTCATTCCCTTTCACACCCGCTTATTTCCGTCTTCCTCGTGCTCCTCGTTTTTTTTCCGAGCAGGTGTTTTCCTGACAGCCGTCTCGTGTGTGTGTGTGTGTGTGTGTGTGTGTGGTTAGACGCGGAGCTAATAGGAAACACACTCACACCTGACAGAGGCTCTGCGCGCTGAGTAATGCGTGCCGTGAAATCAATCGGCCAAATATTTATCGAATGCATGAGTGCAGAGCGTTCGTCTCGGCCCAGATTCATTAAGGCGTTAGACGTAATATCTCGCAGGCATCGTTGTCCGCTCGCGAACGCAGACAAAACAGCAGTCGTGACCTAAAGCTCAGGGTCAAAGCGGGCCTGGCGTCATCGGTCTACGGCGTGGTGTGAGAAGAAGCTCGCGAGGAGGACGGTGTTCCCAGAAGAGCCCTACATTTCCCAAAGGCCACGTTTAGTGTCTCTCGGGTAAAGCCGAAGCGAAGGCGTTGTCGTTTTTCTGTATTTTAAAACCTGAGCTCTCAAGCAGGCCTTCATTTTCAATTTTATTTATGCATTCATATGCTCTTAAAACGCCGCATCCTAAATATTTTACGATTTTAAATATATTTTACGATTTTAAATATGATTTCTTCGTGTTCTAGTATTACATATATTATATATGTGCATTATATAGAATATTTAGACTTTTCAGTCAGTTTATTAATTTCTAATTAAATTATTAGAATGAAACATTTTATTTTTAGATTTCATTTATATTTGATTCAGCTTGAAGTTGTTGTATCTTTAGCTTTAGTACTTCAGATTTAAACTTTATTATAGTTGGATGCCATTTAATTACATTTTTTTAATCAATAATAACTATATATATGTATGTATAAAGTTATTATTGATACAGTATTATTTTATTAAATAAATAAATATATATATATATATATATATACGTGGACAAAATTGTTGGTACCCTTTGGTCAATGAAAGAAAAAGTCACAATGGTCACAGAAATAACTTTAATCTGACAAAAGTAATAATAAATAAAATTCTATAAATGTTAACCAATGAAAGTCAGACATTGTTTTTCAACCATGCTTCAACAGAATTATTAAAAAAATAAACTCATGAAACAGACCTGGACAAAAATGATGGTACCCCTAACTTAATATTTTGTTGCGCAACCTTTTGAGGCAATCACTGCAATCAAACGCTTCCTGTAACTGTCAATGAGACTTCTGCACCTCTCAGCAGGTATTTTGGCCCACTCCTCATGAGCAAACTGCTCCAGTTGTGTCCGGTTTGAAGGGTGCCTTTTCCAGACTGCATGTTTCAGCTCCTTCCAAAGATGCTCAATAGGATTGAGGTCAGGGCTCATAGAAGGCCACTTTACAATAGTCCAATTTTTCCTCTTAGCCATTCTTGGGTGTTTTTAGCGGTGTGTTTTGGGTCATTGTCCTGTTGCAAGACCCATGACCTGCGACTGAGACCAAGCTTTCTGACACTGGCTAGTACATTTCTCTCTAGAATTCCTTGATAGTCTTGAGATTTCATTGTACCTGCACAGATTCAAGACACCCTGTGCCAGACGCAGCAAAGCAGCCCCAGAACATAACAGAGCCTCCTCCATGTTTCACAGTAGGGACAGTGTTCTTTTCTTGATATGCTTCATTTTTTCGTCTGTGAACATACAGCTGATGTGCCTTGGCAAAAACTTCGATTTTTGTCTCATCTGTCCACAGGACATTCTCCCAGAAGCTTTGTGGCTTGTCAACATGTAGTTTGGCATATTCCAGTCTTGCTTTTTATGATTCGTTTTCAACAATGGTGTCCTCCTTGGTCGTCTCCCATGTAGTCCACTTTGGCTCAAACAACGACGGATGGTGCGATCTGACACTGATGTTCCTTGAGCATGAAGTTCACCTTGAATCTCTTTAGAAGTCTTTCTAGGCTCTTTTGTTACCATTCGGATTATCCGTCTCTTAGATTTGTCATCAATTTTCCTCCTGCGGCCACGTCCAGGAGGTTGGCTACAGTCCCATGGATCTTAAACTTCTGAATAATATGTGCAACTGTAGTCACAGGAACATCTAGTTGCTTGGAGATGGTCTTATAGCCTTTACCTTTAACATGCTTGTCTATAATTTTCTTTCTGATCTCTTGAGACAACTCTTTCCTTTGCTTCCTCTGGTCCATGTCGAGTGTGGTACACACCATATCACCAAACAACACAGTGATTACCTGGAGCCATATATATAGGCCCAATGGCTGATTACAAGGTTGTAGACACCTGTGATGCTAATTAGTGGACACACCTTGAATTAACATGTCCCTTTGGTCACATTATTTTCAGTGTTTTCTAGGGGTACCATCATTTTTGTCCATGCCTGTTTCGTGAGTTTATTTTTTTTTAATAATTCTGTTGAAGCATGGTTGAAAAACAATGTCTGACTTTCATTGGTTAACATTTATAGAATTTTATTTATTATTACTTTTGTCAGATTAAAGTTATTTCTGTGACCATTGTGACTTTTTCTTTCATTGACCAAAGGGTACCAACAATTTTGTCCACGTCTGTATATATATAATGTTTTGGTTTTAGGTCTAATTTTAACACTTTTTCTGTACTATTATATTTAATTTTGAACTAGCTTTTGTTTTTAGATTTTTTTGTTTCCATTTCAGTTTGCCTTTTTAATAAAAGTACACATTTATCCGCATTTTTATTAGCTGTACATATACACACATACGCATACCGTTGATTCAAAGTTCATCAAATCAATTTTGTTCGGATTTATTTCAACGAACGACATTTTAATTCATTAACCGCTTGAAGGTTGCTTTTAATTTTCGTGTTTGTAAAAACAGCACCGATCCGAATCAAAGAGCGTGTTATTTCCCTCGCCACCGCCGCGCGCCTTAAAAACTCCCTCCCTTTTCCAAAGCGCTTGTGAACTGCTCGGGCGAAGGTGTTGTCCTTCTTCTGCCTGCAGATCCTCCGTGTCATTGAGAACATTTTCCACATCGATTGACGACATTGGTTTGGCTATTTCTCCAATAAACGCACCATCGAACTCGACCTCCATTCTGCGCACGAACCAAAGCCGTTTCATGCCACCGCTGGAAATTCCTTTCCTTTTCTCTTTAAGATGTTGTTGATCGTTAGCCTGTTCCCCCCTCCGACTTTTCCTGTTATTGCTTACGCACGACTCTAGCAGCCAGCGTTATTTTCTTCAACAAACAATGTGTTTTTCTTTTCTTCTGAAGAGCACATTTGTTTCAAATGTCACCCGCGGCCATAAAAGCCGAATAACGATGTGCTCGTCATAAATAAAGTTACAGCTAGAACCATCCGTCAAGCTAAAAAGCAGTCTGCTGTATTTTCAGACGCGAGAGCGGCCCGGTTCTTTCCGTCGGCCTCACGGACGTCGAGCCTGTTTCCAAAGGCTTTCGCCCCGAAAACTGAATGTTCATGAGCGTGGGATAAATCCCAATAAGCCACGCTTCCGGACGCTACGGCTCTGTGTACTCTGGCTTCGCTCGTGAGCTCAGTTCTGGTTATAAGTGGTTTGGACCGGCGCTGTAAGTTATGAGGACTCACACGTCTCAGTAGAGCGCTTTGCATTTAGGAAGGTGAAGACCGGACTCCTCGAAACCCATTGAAGTCTCGTTGGAAGCGACTGACCCCAGTGCTTCTGGGAAGCCTGCCGTCTCTCTCTTGTGTGTTGTGTGTGTCTGCCACCTGTTGGGCTTCAGGAAAACGTCAAAATTTGGTGATTTCCATCCCCCCCCCCCTCACAAACGCCAGCAGTAACAGTAGATCTCTGGGAACTCGAGAGATCAACGGCTCTAATCAGAAGACGTCCATTACGGAGGTTTTGATAATAGCCAGAGGATGTTTTCGTGCGCAAACGCCAGGGCGTCGGACGTTGTGATGATTGACCTCAATATCAGTCAGAAACTCAAGCGCGTATCATTGCTGCTTTCAAATTAAAATGTAGCTTTCCCTCTCGGCCTTATGGTTCACGATTCGTATTGCAAATTGTTCAAATGCGTTCGCTCCATCTCCGAAACGATCCAGTCCGTTCCTGAAGGAAACTACTGAGATCTTGATCTTCTTCACTAGACTTTGGGGGAAAATATGTGACCGTGGAGCATAATAAGAGCACAGGTGTATTTATAGCAATGGCCAAAAATACATTGTATGGGTCAAAAAATTTTTTTTTTCTTTTTGTGCCAAATAGCATTAAGGCATTGAGTAAAGATCACGTTCCATGGCGGTATTTTGTTAATTTCCTACTGTAAATATATCAAAATACAATGTTTGATTAATGAACTTTAAAGCAATGTTCTCAACATTTAGATTTTTCTGCACCCTCAGATTTCAGCTTTGCAAATAATTGTACCTCAGACAAATATCGTCCGATCCTAACAAACCATGCATCAGAGGAGGCTTTTCAGAAAAATTTACCCTTCTGACTGGTTTTGTGGTCCTTCTTGGGGAAATTAATATGTCCCTAACCCTAACCTTAACCCTAACCTAACCTAACCTAACCTAACCCTAACCTAACCCTAACCTAACCTAACCTAACCTAACCTAACCCTAACCTAACCTAACCTAACCTAACCTAACCTAACCTAACCTAACCTAACCTAACCTAACCTAACCTAACCTAACCTAACCTAACCTAACCCTAACCTAACCTAACCTAACCTAACCTAACCCTAACCTATCCCTAAACTAACCTAACCTAACCCTAACCTAACCTAACCTAACCTAACCTAACCTAAACTAACTAACCTAACCTAACCTAACCTAACCTAACCTAAACGAACCTAACCTAACCTAACCTAACCTAACCTAACCTAACCTAACCTAACCTAACCTAACCTAACCTAACCTAACCTAACCTAACCTAACCCTAACCCTAACCTAACTTCCTAACCTAACCTAACCCTAACCTTGCCCTAAACTAACCTAACCTAACCCTAGCCCTAACCTAACCTAACCTAACCTAACCTAACCTAACCTAACCTAACCTAACCTAACCTAACCTAACCTAACCTAACCCTAACCCTAACCTAACATAACATAACATAACATAACATAACATAACATAACATAACATAACCTAACCTAACCTAACCTAACTAACCTAACCCTAACCCTAAACCTAACCCTAGTCCGTAGATTGTATTGGAATGGCAAGACTGATACTTTATATGCATGTAAACATCATACTTTTCTCACTTATTTCAATGAATGTTATAAAACTAGCAAGCTAAGCCAGATAGAGTCAGTAAACACTGAATCTGTTAATCCATTGCGTCGCTCATCAGATCGAGGAACGATTTAGTTTGAGACTTCAGAGCAGGTTCTTGAGTCCTCATCTGAAATTATGGTATGTTTTTTTCTAGAGTGCGTGCGCAAATCTATGAGCGAATCCTTTTCGAATTTCTGTTTTACTGATTCGCGATGCATGCTCTGAAGATACAGTTGCAGCTAAAACCATCAGTCCAGCAGAAAAGTGGCATTTACCGTCTGATGTCGTATTTTCAGGGACGATTCTTGAAAAAAATCTTCTGGAATTCACTGTAATGATTCGCAGTGCGTGGCCTGAAGCTTTGGTCAGGGTTCTCAAAACTTCTGAATCAGAATTCTGAACTTCAGAGTGTGTCGTTTGATTCCAGAGCGAGACTTCAGAGCAGCTTCGCGAATCTTTTGATTCAGATTAGAGCTTCGGTTTAGACCAAATACCAATGGTCAAACTATAGTTAGTGTCGTGCAACCGTGGTTCATTTTTGTTTACCGTAATTTAACTATAACAACCATGCTATAATTAACAGAGCTTTGGATAGTCTCCATGTACTTTTCTTGATCAACTTTGATCAAGCTTTTTTTGTGAAATTTGAAGCTACTCATTAATCTGTCGTTTAAACTCTTCGTATTTAAGGTGAGAATTATAGTTTTTAAAGTCGGACATCGCTTATGATGTAGAGACACTATGACATGATCTGGCCAATATCGTCTTACCATACTTTTGATCAAGCAATGAAATGTCTGTCGTTTGCCGTTATACTTTGTCCAAACCTGTGTCCTTGTAAAAAAAGAGTCATCATTTTTGGTGTGTGAAAACGCCCCAAAATTGTCAACATGCAAATGATCCAATCACTTCCATCAAGGAACAATTGATATCTTCTTTGTTTGTAGAGATGATGCAGAGCAAAATGAAAACCAGCCCAATATGGTTTGCTCTGCTTGATTGATTTAAACTGGTCTCCAAAACCCAAGAACGTCTCATTGCAGCTTTCAAATTAACATTAATTTCTTAAAGCACATTCTTGGGCTTGGCATGATTGCAAGTCAAAAAAAGGTCAAATTTGTTTGTCGAAATGCAGTATCTTCTGCAATTCCCAGAAGTAACAACTGAGATTTTGTGTGCGGTTTTTAGAGACGCTGGTCTTCAGCTGGTTTTGCTTGTTGAAAGTGTCCAAAACCCTGCCAAAAGTCCAGACTAGGACACCAGCGAAAACCTGTTTATTGCTGTTATTTTTGGTTTATTTGCATCCAACTTCGCATTACAGTACTGTCCGGGATAGACCACCAGGACCACCAAACGAGTCTGGTTTTTCACTAATATAGGTTTCCAAAACATAGCGATTAGCTCAATTTATCTTCTCGAGTATCTACAGTTTATTTCGGAAATGCGTCACATTACAGAAGTGACGTGTTGTGAAACCACATTTCATCTGTTGCGCGTTATTTCCACCGAGCAATCACGCAACCGTGGCGTTTCTGTTCGACTCACGTACCTGTGCATGTAAAACCGTGCATTTGCATACATTTGGTGTTTTCCACAAGCGCTTTCGTTTGACATAATGAGGAACAATGGCAGCAGGGGAAACTCCCCCGACATTTTCATTAAAAGAACTCACATATATCTTAAAACACATGTTGTGGTGAGGGACGGGGGATGCCGGCCAGGAAAATGCAGCAGGGGGAGTGTGTGTGTGTGTGTGTGTGTGCATTTGATACGACCCCGTCATCTGCCTGTCCCAGAGCTGGGCCTCGTCCCAGACGGACTCTTCCGGTCTGGAGATCCAGAGAGCCTCCCTTCCCCATGAGTCCTGACCACCACCCCACCAAAGCACAGTCCGCAACACTCACACACACACACACACACACACGCAGCCCAAGGCCGATGCTAGCGGCGGCTGTGGGTGGCATGGAGGGCATTTCTCTGGACGTAATTCTACACGTGCATGCATTGTGTATTTCTGTTTGCTCAAAAGTCATGTTTGCAAACACATACATGCATGCGATAGCTAATAATGCAAAACTGTGTTGGAATAAACGATATTCTTATATCTGTGATTTTATTTAGAATCATCTTTAGCTAATTTACGTGCTAAAAACATTTCGAAAACATTAGAAATGAGCTGTGGTAATTTCGAAAAAGCCCCATTTTTACATGACATTACTAAAAGATTCATATAAAATCGAATTTTTTACATGTAAGTATATTTGTTATTAATCTATTCTTGTAATCTATTCTTTTTCTTATTCGTATTTTAAAATTTAATGTTGCATTCCAAAAATATATCTATCATTTATTAGTCGTATTTATTTACTTATATGACTATATACTTTTTTTTTTGATTTGCAGATCAAGCATTATTTATTTGAATTTTTTTGTCCTTCTTTTTTTAGTATTCAAAGCTTGTACACGTACATCAGCGTCAAAAACATTTAAACCCCCCCCAAAAAATTGCAATGCCCCATTTTCGATTTTTTTAAAGTTTAACACATCGTTTAACATTCTCCAAACCGATTCCATTTTAAATTGGTCAAATATTTAAAGTGCATTTTTGTTGATTTATTTCACTTTTTCTGTCGTTATAGGTGTTGCTGAGCAAGTCTTTTCTCCCTCAACGTAAAATGGGGCCAAAACGAGGATCTTACTGTGCTTTCTTCGCCGTATAACGTATTTCTTTTATTGCATATCGCTTCTCTTTTCATGCACGAATGATTCTGAGGCCGTTTTTGGTGCGACTGTGACGTCGCGGCCTCCGTCGGACGGCTGAACCTCGGTCGACACACAGAAGAGGAACGTTAAACCATGATAAATGATTCCCTCGCTGTTCCATTGTCTTTGTAAAGCCGCTTTTGTAAAGCCGCAGCGGTCACGAGCGAGCTACGACCGAGACTCGTCTCTCCATCTGCTGAAATGAGCTCGGGCCCCCGCTTCGTTCCCCCGACGTTGAGGAAAGACAGTCTCGGTTCAGCAGCCGTGCGCTAAAAGGGATGCGGTCATAAACGGCTCCGTTCACCCGGTCCCTCCGAGCGCTGCGACCAACTTTCCACTGCCGGGGAGCGAGCGGCACTTAGTTCGATCTATCAATGCGCGGCACGACCGTAGCGAGCCGAACAAGAGGATTGTGGGAATGATCGGCTTTCGCTGGCGCGCGTTTAGGTCTTAAATTGACCAGCGCGCAAAAACCAGCGGCCTTTCATTTCTCGAAGTCGGCTGAGCCAAGTTACATGGAAAGTTTGATTTACTAATGATTTGAATCAACCCGAGCAAATTATGGTCAAATTATAAGCTTGTGAAATAATTGAATTACTCATTTTTACCGGGGCACCTAATTCTATACGGGGACTTTCTGAGTTTCCTGCATATTTTACCCAGAGATGGGAAGGTTGCTCTAAAAATGTACTGTAATCCAGTACAAACTAATAATGAAAAATATATATATATACTGTATATATATATATATATCCCAGTATTTTTGCATTTACACTGAAATAACTAAGAGTGTAATAAGGGTGTTATTTTAATTAATTTCAACCAAACGTAAGTAAAAATGTTCATTTAAATCAATGGTTAGGGATAAATAACATTGACCTACATATATATATATATATATATATATATATATATATATATATATATATATATATATATATATATAAATATATTCATATATGAGAAAAAGCACATTCTGTCACATGCAACTTAATCACAATAACCCACAAATAATCTTTAAGAACCGATTTATCATTGAATGTGTGCAGATTTCTCTCCTGATTCGGACGTGGCGACTTTTTCACTGGAGAAAGCGATATTTTAGATAGAGGACACACATTTCAGATTCAGATTGTGTTTCGTACAAGATGTGAACCGATGGGCCGACGTGTCGTGGATTATTGGGATGTTTTTTATCAGCTTTCGTTCTGACGGCACCCATTCACCCACTGCTGATGCAATGCGAGTCAATTTTTTCGGGAGCTACTTTAATTTTGGGGTGAACCGTTCCTTTAAGCGGCCATCCAGACGGACGGAAAAAAAACCAAAAAAAAGTAGAAATCTAAAAATCGTTTTTTATTGACACAGTCGGTGATGCATACAATACATTTAGCGATGCAAAGTGTGTCTAGACGAGCATACAATCAGTGTCGAGTTTTCAACTCCGTCTTTCTTTCAGCCCTGTGAAGGATGAGCTCGCATCGATTCACAGAAACGCCTTCGGTTCGACTCCCAAAGGCAGCTGAAGAGCAAACCAGTGGGGGAAAAAGTAAAAACATGCTACAATTAAAATTAGAGCAGCAAACGATGTTTATTCCACCAAAAACATGGAGGCGTCTAAAGCGCGGCATCGCTCCCATCGTCTGTTCCGGCGTGACGCGTTTCACTCGTTAAACTTTAGCATTTACTCATTTTAGGTGTCCGTTTAGAAACGATGTCACGCGGTTAATCGCATTCGAAGGATGCGAAACGCTTTTTCGTTTCTTAGACGAGCAGCTCGGTGACCAAACGACGCCATATTTTATCATTATTAGCTAGTTGCACTGCAAGGAAATCGGATTAAATCTTCAACGTAAGTGACTTTTGCGCACTATGACAATGCAACACAAGTGAGATTAAAAGATATATTTAAACGGGAGAGCTCGCGCTTCTATAGGCACAAAGCTCGCTCACGATAAACGGACACCTGAAATGGTTAGCGCTGGCGCTTTTAAAACCAAAACTCCGAGACGTAGATGTGAACGTTGATGATGTTCCGGTGGGAAACGACTCCGTTCGTGACGTAGTTCATGGCCAGCTTCAGCACGGCGCTCACAGGACCAACCAGCGGCTTCACCTGTCTGACCACTCCTGAAGACGACAAGACACAGTCAGGAAAGGTCACGCCGCAGCTAGACGCCATCCCGATCCGAACATCGCTGTTCGGTACGAAAGCGTTACATAAATCACCCGGAATATGACCTTTTCATTTACAGACTAGGCCACTTTCATGGAAGAAACTAGATAAGTAACGAGGTGCTGTACACATAAAGTTCAAAAAAAAAAGTTTCCCTATTTCCCTATATATATATATATATATATATATATTATTATATATATATATATTCATTTTATTAAGCATACTTAAGTAAGGTTCAAGTGCGTTTAAACTACGCTTTATGTGCTAATTATACAAATACCATAACGCAAGCGTAATATTTCAGTACTCGTTGGTATTTAATTGGCCCACTTTCTAGTATAGAAAATTATATTTTAAGTATAACAGTAGTTTACATGTTTTTAGCCTATACTGTCATTTTAGTAAAAGTGAACTTACAGTTTACTAATTAAATACTTGCATAGTTGCATTTTGCAAAGTATAGTAGTATAGTTACTAGTTACTATGTGCTTCGATGCAAGCTATATAAATAAAAATGATTGATTGATTGATTGATTGATTGACTAGTATATAGTACTAGTTACTAGTTAATAGCCTAAAATACTAGTTTAGTAGTTTTATATTGCAAGTATGCTTGTAAGTTTCCTTTAAGCGGCTTTATTTACGTCAAGCATACTATGTCCCTATTTAGGTATATATTTCGTGAATATCGCATAAGCAAGTCATAAATGCGAATGAGAATTAGCCACCAGTTCATCAAAATGTGAGCGTTTTATTCATTTCCATCAGTCTGTGTAAACGTGGAAGTACGTGAACGCAAATGCTAATTGCTCACACTTGACTTCGTGCTAACTAAAAGCGCAACAGCTAGCATCGCCGGATGAATTAAACGTACTGGATGAAGATCTGTTTTTCGGTCTGCGTGGGGCCGCACCTCGCGAATAAAGTTTTTTAGTCGAAAACGTGAACTCAAAGATGGACGTCCAGGCCTAAACCTTACCGGGGCGTAAGTAGATCGTACGAAAATGTACGAACGAATCAGTCGGCAGTTCGGCTAAATATATTCCTTTGAGACTGCGTTGGCGTAAACGTAGCATAAACATTGATTTGCGTGCAAAAAAAGCAATACTTTTGCGTAAATTAAAATGTGTAATGGTTGCTAACTAATATGTTTGTCATGTAATCTGGAATCAGTAACGGATTACAAATTACAAGGATTACAAGTAATCTACCCAGCTCTGATAGATTTCTTTCCGATTTCGATCCATTTTTGTACAAGGAAACCGGACGAATACGGTTTTTGAAGCGAAAAAACGGAAGTCGTGTAAGAAAACGCAACTGTTTTCCAAAAGGCGATGCGAAAACGGGGCGATTTTAAGAAACGGGGATGGAAATGATTGTCATTACAGCTCATTTTAGGGTCGACCTTTAGGGGTGCTAGAGCGAGCATTAGCAAAAAGCGTCTTTTCTCGTTCAGGAGAACGGCTGTCATGGCGGAGCAACAGACGCCGCAAAGAAATTCGAGTACTATGCGCTGCGTTGGCCGAGCGTTAACATCTGCGTTCGCCTACTCGTGTCTGTCCTTAGTTAATGTTTTGGCTTCGAAGCGCGCTCTGAAGTTTAAAATTATGGATCTTTTGTCATTTGTAGAGACAAAACATTGTCATAATTATGTCTGGGCCTGTAATAAGTGGCGGTAACACAACAGACGCAAAGTTTATGAAAATAAGAATAATTCACAGCCGTTGTACAGCAGCTCAAAGGAGCAGCGCGTATTAAAGCTAGATGATGGATGCGACTCTCATTGTTACAGAAACAAAGAAAGCAGCAAGACATCCTCCGTTATGGGCCTGGCAGACAAAAAAGAGCCGCGAACGCTGGAAAATCGAATAAACGAAGGAGACTCTGGGTTTGATTTGGTATCAACTTAATTGGTTTGCATAAAAGGCGGTGAATTAATTTCGCAATCTGCCGAAACGCCGTCTCATGCTAGTTGCAATCAACTAAGTTTGGTGATATGACGGTCAAAACCGGCTTTCTTGTACGTTTTATGACATATAGTCAGGTTTTATTAAGCGTGCATGTATAATAAAAAAGGAGAGCGATAACTGTTTGCTTATAGGCCCTAATTAGCTTTAAACAACTGCACAACCAACTAAATGAATACAAATGATTTGTATGTTAAATTCATTAGTTTGCATTTAATGAAACATTCGTAATTAGTTTGCAAGTTTCCGCAGTTCAAAACACTGAATCATTTTACAAAGCAGTTCAATTTAATTGACTGAGAATTAGCGAAAGCCTTCATTCGTCACCAAGGCTTTTAAAATAACAAGCTTCCCATTTTTCTTTTTTTTTAATCAAACGAAATCAACTAAAACTATTTCTTTTGCTCAAACTTTCCCTTCCATTCCCGCGGTCAGGTGATGAATATCTGCAGCGAGTTCCATCCATCCAAGAAAGATTTAATACGCAGTTTAATATTATTTAGCATATTCAAATAGATAACTCCTCAGAAGATGGAGACTAAGTTCATTTAGGGGGAGAAAAATGTTCCTTTTACATATTTTGGTTGGCGACGCTGGAAGGGTTTTGATTTCAGAGTTTGAAGGAGTCATACTGAGCAAGTCACGTGCTTGTAATGCCCTTAAATGACATTTATGTGGTTTTATGCCTGCGTAATATATAACCGATACGATACACTCTTAATTTAACTAAAGCATCGTACCGCTGAAGTCAACCACATCACATCAGCCTCTTCGAACCACAGCACGCTCAACAGTTTGTGAAAAAGATCTGGCTTTTTACCTCCTCGTCAACTAGAGAAGGCTGGCATTTCACAATTTCCATAATTTTTGCTTTTAAATTTTTATTTAGGTAACATTTATTCTTTAATATTTTTTATTTTGAGGGAATTTCACGTAACTATAATCTTCACATCCCGCTGATAAAGTACAGGAAAATATATTTGATGATATTTTCAGTCAATACAGCGTTGACTGAAATATAAATCACAATTAAATCAAGTAATGTTTTTCTTTAAAAAAAATGCAATGACGCTTTTAATTAAATTATTGCATTTTGATGTATATTTAGATGTTTATGTACAGTATATTTGATGTTTTTTATCTTATAATGTTTTATATATCTAATTCTAAAATTATATATATATACATATATATATATATATATATATATATATATATACATATATACATATATGTATATACATACACATATATATATATATATATATATATATATATAAATATAAATATATATATAAATATATATATATATATATATATATATATATATTAATATTATTAGTATAAAACTTAATATAAATCTGTATATATATATATAAATATATATATATATATATATATATATATATATATATATATATATGTATATATATGTATGTGTGAAAGGAAATTAAATGCAAGAAAATCAGTAAAAAGCACAATGTAATGAGGAAAAAAAACTGAAATAATGCGGGGAAAAACAGTTTGGACAAGCGTTTAATTTTGTTCAGTTTTGGCTTTGGCCAAGAATTGTAATTTTCGGCGCATCCCTACCAATCACACTCTAAAACCGACCACATAAGAAATCACTACGTTCACGTTTAGCCATAAAAGTCTGCATTAGCGCTTAATATCAATCTCGTTTATAAACTGCTTTGAATGCTTGATCGCTCGAGGCTTCCGGCATCATTAGCTTCCAGTCATTTTAGCTACGCAGTCCGGTATATGTTATTATTTTATGTCGAATTTAATGTCGTAAACCTTCGTCCCGTTCGTTCTCCGAATTTCAAAAGGCAAGGATGCGCCATCACGCTAGCTAGAAGCAAAGCTGTAAGCGTTTCAGGAAGTTTAAAATCACCCAGCACTGTTTTGTTTCGAACTAAATGCTGAATGTGTCTGCGGTGGCTTTCCAAAACCACGAAGCTGCGCAAACGCGTTCCCACGCTCATTTCGAAATGCCATTAAAGAGCATGAAGACTGCAAATAGCTCCAGTTAAGTGCACGTTAGCCGTGTACGCGCTTGCCACAAAACAAAGTCGAATCGCCGCCAGCGGCCATTCGTCATCCTCAACGGCTACGTGGGTTGCGATATTGAAGGTTTACATGTAAACAGTGCAATTTCTGGTTTTCTGGTCACTCCGGCTCCGAGAGGAAATGTATGACAGGGTCCAAAATGGGCAGGTTTGACACTAGGGACAAATGCGAGGAATGAGTCGCTCGACCACAATATTGGATAATGACATGCTAGCTGATGGGTTACGCGGGAAAGGGCAACGGAGTCGGCCCACATAGCCGAAATGCCAAGGTTTATCTGCGCCGGTGAACTCACCTCCAACGCAGCAGGCCCTAAACGACTGGGAAGAGGACATGACTTGTACCTCGCGCGCGGTTTGGTGTCTCGGGCTCAATTAGCAGTGAATCACTGCGGTCGACTCGTCGCGGAGCAGCTGGAATGTTCGTTCCGGGCCGTACCTCCGTTGGAAAGTCAACCACGCCGTCATGTTTTACGGTCCGTCGCTTGTGTTCGGTAACGCTGAGAGGACGGCGTTAAACTCTGCCGGTGTGGAATTCTGGGAATTTAAGCCGCGCAAACCTGAAGTGTTTACAACTCAGAACGAATGCCACCTACTGGTCCGGCTAGACAAGTACACTTTACAATTATATAAATTTGCATATTGATGTACGGTTAAAATGATTAAGAGTAACACTTGACATATATACATATATATATATATATATATATATATATATATATATATATATATACACACAGGTAAGTTTGGTTACAGTTTGGTTAAAGAGTAAAATTACTGAATATTTGCTAAAAAAAAAAAAAAAAATATATATATATATATATATATATATATATATATATATATATATATAGTTTAGATATTTGTTATGTTTATATATTAAATAATTATACATAAAATTAATTATATGAATTTAAATAGACATTTAAACATATTACCTTATATATGCATGCATGTGTGTGTATTTAAAAATACATAAATATACACATTACACATACATATATTATGCAAACAAAAACTTCTTTTGGACGCAATTAACTGTAAACAGCACTTTTTTTTAATACAAAATTATTGTTTTATTTAGAATAGTAAAATGCTCATATTTTGACTTATGACTAAAATTCAGCCAAAAAAAAATAAAAAATATCGAATCTTAAATGAAGTTAAAATATTCATCGACAACATGTAAAACATTTAAAGGTGCAGTTACTTCGTTTATTTTTACTTTTAATTATTTATCTTACGGTTTAAAGGGTTTGGGTTATGTTTTACGTGATTTTTGTGCCAACAGTAAAAAGCTTAAAGAAGCATTCAATTGATTTCCTACTCCTTTAACCAATAGCCAAAGCAGCTGTTTATCCAACGCTTTAGCGAACTTGCGTCAGTCTATCGAACGGCACGGCCTTTTCGTATCCAACACATCCCAACTCCTGGCGAGCGTCTGGATGCGTCGGAGCGCTGCCGAGCGAAGAGGACCACCGCAGTCGAGAGAAAACGCCTTCATTTTCACTTCTCCGTGGCTTGGGTCCGGCTCTTTGATACGCTGTCACCCAGAGGCAGATGCGTCAGGCGCTCCTCTTTCAGCGTCTACACGGCCGGCTGTTATTTTGAGATTTCGCCATTCGATAAAGAGCCCCCCGAAGACCCTTCCTCGGGCATCAAATATCAACGGCGGACAGCACGTCGTAAAAAAGGAGTCAGAAAAGGGCTTTTGGTCGGCCGTACGGCGGCCATCGTTCGTGAAACACAAGCAGAACGAATTGGTCGAAGTCATTTCCTTCGGTTGTGAACGATTTATACAAAAAGTGATTCACGGGCATTCGTTCTTAGCTGCTTTTAACATTCAATAATCATAAATTTGTTCTGCTTGTGTTTTGAGAGTTTTGTTTGTTTCTGAGTGAATCATCTGTGCCATGAATGCGATGTGAATAAATCACAGTAAGACCCCAAACCACAATAAACTATATTTTGTTTAATTATTATTATTATTTTTTTTAAACGGCACGGTTAAAAGATACGTGCTCCATGAAAAGAAAACGCATGTAGTTTTAAAGCTTCAAGACAACAACAAAAATGGTTTAAACCATTTCCAGCTCTTGCATACAATCAGAAATATAATTTGTAGTTATTGTTGCAAGTTACATTTTTATAAATATACACATTTTAATATGCATTAAAATTGTTTTGCTAGAGCGCTTCATTTAATTTAAGCATATAATTA
Organism: Puntigrus tetrazona; assembly: GCF_018831695.1. NCBI lineage: Eukaryota > Metazoa > Chordata > Actinopteri > Cypriniformes > Cyprinidae > Puntigrus > Puntigrus tetrazona. The sequence continues at coordinate 1,588,629 of NC_056723.1, read as the reverse complement.
AATTTTTGCATATATATATATATATATATATATATATATATATAACATTTTATAAATAATTTATAAATATATATATATTTTTTTATTTTGCATTTTATGGTTGCATTTAATTATTATATTTAAATGCAATAAATCAACTAATTCTTCTATTATTTAAATATTTATTAAACCATTTATATAGTCAGATTTTTCTAAATGCTTTTATACGAGTTCATTTGTATTAGTATTTTTTGCTATGCTGTTTTTTTTTAATAAACATTGAAAATAATTACAAAAAAAATTCAGTGTCACGTATTCTTTCCAAGAATAAAGCAGTGTTTTTTTTTATTTATTTATGCATTTATTTTTAAACGGTTATGAGTAGAGAAAAATGCTTTTAGCTCGCACAAATGAGTAGCGACCAATATAACGTCATTTTAGCTGAAATATTTGATGCAACGGTCGAACAATCTCCTAAAACATCCTCCCTCACGTGCGCAGCATTCAGAAGTCAGATTCGGTTTCTTCCAAAAGACAAAACTAGCCCACCTATCCACGACCGACCCGGTAAACGCGCTAAAAACAATCGATAACGGCAGCGTTCGCCTCAGCCGCCACTCGCGAACCCACAACGAATCTTTATCCAGCGCCAAGCGATTCGCCGAAGCGACTCCTCCGCTGTGCGGCCGATGCCAAGCGAAGCCTCGTCGCTCCGCATTTCTGACACGCTCGACTAAAATTCCTCCGGCCTGTGTGAAGGACGGCAGCCGTAGCCAGCGGCGCATACCTGATCGCAGACAGCACGTCTCTGCCGTCGCTAGCTTCCCCGCGCTCAAATATTGCATCACTCGGAGCGGCGGCTGACCACAGGTGCATATCCCTACCAGATGTTCCCACCGGCTGGAATTTTTATCCTGCCTTTTCGTTTTTCGCCCCTGGCCCCGGCCCGAGGTGGAGCCAAACTGAGAGCCGCTCGAGGGAAGACGCCGCGCCGTTTGATTTCCCGCCGATGTCGGTACATTCCCCATGCTCGTGGTAGTCCAGGAAGCCACCGCAGTTTTGGGCT